>NW_028244793.1:0-240000 GCF_964263255.1 Lissotriton vulgaris
AGATGAGTATTGGCTGTGAGATAACTGGTGCTTCCTGCGCCGCTCTGGCCGCCGCCCTTCGCTCCAGCCGCTCTTTGCTGGAACTGGACTTGCATATCAATGCACTGGGTGACGCTGGTGTGACCCTAATCTGTGACGCCCTGAAGCACCCGCACACCCGCCTGCAGAAGATCGTGTAAGGAGCAGAGGCGGGGGGGGGGGGGGGGGGCAGCTTTTCTGTCTCTTCTGCATTTTATATTTTCCTCTGTATTCATTGACTGTGAGTGCAGCTTCTCTCCTCCATATGTTTCTTACATGCGTGTTCCAAGGTTAGTTCTCAGACGCCTGTTTGAGGCGCTATCAGGTGTGGGAGGGGGGGGAGGGGGTATTTAGCCCAAGATGAAACATTACTGTCAAAACTATCTACCAGACAGATTCGTATAAAATGAGGAATGAGTGCGGCCCTGCGCTCCAACAACACCAGGATTAAGAGTGTATGAGCTCCTAGTAAAACTAAGGTTGTACATGTTATTCCTTCCTGAATTTGTAAAACCAGTCCCCACTTTCATTTTTTTATTTGATTTATATTTTGATATCGCAAACCAGGCTCTCTGGATGTCGGAGCATCGTACAGAAGATTGCATACCTCATTTGTTTACAGGAAGAGCTAGGATTCACAACAAGATGACTTGAGTTAGAAACATGGAAGGAATAACAAGAATTTGCAATGCAACAGGTCTCTCATTTGAGAGATTTCGATGCAATTGGCGTTGTAAATGATTTATTAATGTGTTTAAAAAACCTGCAATAATAAAATACATTGTCATGTACAATACTAATAGGTCAAAGTTTCGAAAATGCGAGACCTATTGCTATGCAAATGCTTGTTTTCCAATGCTCAGTGGGACAAAAAACAAGCATTTGCAATGCAAATTGGTCTCGCATTTGCAAAAGTTAGAGGTATTGGCGCTGTAAATGAGAATGTATTTTACTCGTGTTTTGGATTGTAGTGAATGCATGTGGTGTGGAGTTTAATTATGTGGCTTGAAATTGTTAGTTGTGGAATTATATGTGGTGGAATTATGTGGAGGGGCTTTTGTGGGATGGCATTATGGGGCATGGTGGGTAATGTAAATATGTGGATATTCATTATGTTGTGTAAAGTGTACTGGAATTATGTGGAGTGAGATTGTGTGTGAGTGTAATTATTTGGAATGGTATTTTGTGGTGCTAATGCTATGCTACTGGGATAATGAAAAGAAGTGAAGAAAGAAGGACTATTCCTGTCCTAGTTACAGAAAGCAAGCATTCATGGAAGAATACCGTAAATAGGCAATGCTCCACAGGAGAGACAAAGACTAGGTTGGACTGCCTATAAAAACATAAAAATATATAAATAAGGGAACCCGGTCACGCTTGAGTTCTGCCACTTTTTTATTCTGAGCAGATTTAATACCCTAAAGAATTAAGCCTTGGGTATTTTAGTCGATTTATATGTCGTATTTAAGTTACATCACTTTATACACTTTTCATTTGTCCGAGGTTTACATGTTGCAATACAAAAACATTAATCCACTACATACAAGTTTATACACTTTTTACACAAAAAACAATTGCACATTTAACAAATCACATTTGTTCTTCTACACATCTTCTACAAACATATTCTGGCTAGTACCCTGGTAATTAGTTTAACACCAGACCTGCATTAGTTTATTTTTCTCAACTAAAGGACTGGTCTCCCAGGGGCTTTGTTAATATTATTCTCTTAGCTGTATACACCAATGGGTGTGTACTATTCTATTTTTTGCCCTTTGCGAGTGTGAAGTTCATAAAACAAGCCAACAAGCCGACGCGTTTTCAAGCCTGTTTCTTTGATCTTCGGGCTTTTCTTCAGGGCTCTTTACGGGGTACCTTATTGGAGTTTGTGTACAGGTTTTTCCTGCTTGACTGAAGCTCTTGACTGACAGCAACCAGGTGTAACCTCTTTTTGGTGCTTGAAATGTATATTATACAGGGTCCTAAATTTCCATGGGTCTCGTTTGCATTGTGATGATCCACTAGTTTGGTGAACCCTCTGAACTCCTATAATATATTCACCCAATCCCATGGGATGGGAATCAGGTGGCTTTGATACTGGATTGATTCCAGTGGAGCAAGGAGGCTTTAAGCCAAAGCACTTCGCAATGGACCACTGTTTTGCGCTGTAAGGAGTCAGCAATAAGTTAATGGAGTCGGTAGGTGGTATTTGCTGCTGTTTTGTTGACTTCTGAGCGGCTTTCGACAGAGTGGACCGGGGCACGGTTTGGCGTAAATGACAGCAGTGGAAGATATCTGGAGCACTGGCGGGCCTGGTGAAGAAGCTCCATAGTGATAACTGGGTTCAGATTGACCTTGATGGGCATAGAAGCCTGACTAGGAAAATTCCAGTTGAGAATGGCTTGAGACAGGGGTGCGTTTTAGCACCTCTGCGGTTTAGTCTGTTCATTGCAGACAGACCTCTCACCCAAAGTTATGTATAGTTTTTCAGCAAAGGTTAGAGGTAAGCAGATAAGCTGCCTCGTGTTTTCAGACAATCTGGTGGCGATGGACCTCATGCCTATAGAGCTGTAACGGAAATTAAACGCCCTAAATGCCTACTGTCTTTCAAACAAATTAACAATAAAATTTGACAAGACAAAAACAATGTTTTTTGCTAAGAGGGAAAGGAAATTTGTCTGTTTTCTAGGTGATGTACGTTTACAGCAGGTTAGAGAGTATAAGTATTTGGGTGAAACCTTTTCAGATGAATTGGGGTGGGATAAACAAATGGCTTCTTGGAGACTGGTTCTATCCACAGTAATGAATGGGGTAAAATGTTTGAGTGTGAGTTTGGGAGCTATACCTTTGAGCCACAGGGTAAGCTAATCCTGCAGACCCTTTATGGTGCAGAGGTGTTGGCTGGGGCTATGCGGGTATCATAGAATGGTGTCGAAAGAATTCTCTGAAACTGCTCCTTGAACTCCCTAAAAATGTTATGATTCAAGCTGTACGGAGGGAGTTGAGCACTGTACCTTGAAGTGCTCTGGCCTTGCACCTCTATTTTTGTCTTAAGACTGGGGTTCCTGGTGATAAACTGTCAGTGCAAATCTTACCAGTGATAATGTTTATTTACGCTGATAAAAAGAATCCTATGTTAATTGAGCTGAAGATTTTGTGAGTCCCAGAGATGCGCATAGAAAGAGGGGAAGAAGCCCCGTGCAACCAGATAAAGAGTACACTCCGACGAAGTGCTCTACAAGCTATCTGTAGAGAGGGTTTGCACTCGCTTAAAACCAAGAGCTCAGTTGTTCCCTACTTAAACTGTCAGGAGAGCATGAATATATTCCCTAACTTCTAAAATTCCGGGCAAGGGCCTACATAATGAAGTCTTGCGTTTGAGGTTGGCAACTGCCTCTGGGTGGCCTATCAAGGGATTCAAAATTGAAGTTTCTGAGAATAATGGGCAGTGCCCCTGTAAGTGAGTTAGGAAATATTCAGTTACTGCGATCTGTATTTAAAAAATGTGGAATCCAAACGAGGGAAATGTGTCTGGATTTGACTTTTTTTTTGGCCAGTATTAGTGTAAATTCTTAAATACACCAGTGATATTACCTCTTTTATAGGAGTTTAATATTAGGTTGGCAGGGGTATTTTTTACTTAGTAATGAAATGTTACGTGCAATGTCAGGATCTCCTAACAGGAATATGTTAGAAGATGGAAGAATGTCTCAAACTGAAGCATGATTACCAGAGATCTTTGAGGCTGCGATAAACTGCTATACACTTTGCACTTCATTCATTCGGATCAGTGTAATATGAATTATTTGTCATCAGATAAATTCTTATTATGTCTTCTAAAGTGTTGTAAATATATGCGAGATCTTGGGCTGTGACCTGTATTAGGACTATATTTGGAGACATTTTAATGTTTTGTTGTGATCTTATCTAGGACCCTAATTAAATATTCCCGATTTATGCCCTTATGTGGTTATAACAAATCATACCCTTATAAAGGCATAAGAATCAAAGCCATATTTAGTAGTAGCCAATGCAAACCAAGTACGGCAAGGCTACTTCCTTAGACTCCTAGAAAGTACAACGAGTTCTTTCAACAAACCAAACCTCCAACAACCTGGGAATTCCCCATGCTTTTGTTTTGATTTGTCCTAGAACTCCTGCGAGCACTGAAAGAATGGCCAGTTCTTAGTGACATCTTTTATTGACGTCTTATGTCCAACCTTACGTCAAACACGGCACCTTCCAGGTATAAATATACCAGCGTTTGCCTTAAGCAACACACGGTGGTGTGGAGCAGAGCGGCTATCTACTTATCCAAAGCCCAGCTGATGCGAGTGCCGTCCCTCCCATTTGACGCACTAAGAAAGACGCTGTCTTTTTCTCCTGCCGAGAAAATCCAGCTCCAGTGTTTCCAGTCACCCTTGCGGGTTACTGGGAGATCGAGTCCTGAGTGCGAGATACAAGACCTCCTCCATTCTAAAACCAAGGTACGGAGCTGATTAGATCCTTAGAGAATTCTTGAGTCAGACTCTTGGCAACAACTAACTTAACTTCAACTGCAGCTCATTTACTCCTTCCCAGTACTAGGCTTAGGTTAGGTACATCGGGGTAGGCGTATCTTAGAAGCACCAGTTGAGTATGTTTAGTCAAACTTTCAACATTGTATGTAACTGTATATATTTTATACCTTTAAGTAATATATGGCTCAGAAACCATATCAATGCTTTTACCGTATTATTTCATAATACTCCTTTTACTGTACGCACTTTACTTTATAACACGTATTATAATTGTGGCAATTCATTTCTCTTGCATGAGAAAGAAGACTGCTCAATAAATAACACCTTTTATTGAAAACGCCCGTCTCTTTATTTCTCTGCACTCTGGTGAAACTAAGTATGTACGATTGACTGAGTAAAATAGCTATCTATTGTTTTCACAAGACTCTGGAGATATACTCCTTATTCTGGGGGAGCAAAGTTGTCATGTTTATGCGGTTGTCAGAAGCTGAATCCCTTCTTGTCTAATCAGGGAAGTTCACTCCTCCCTGTTCATTCGAGAAAGTTTCTAGTGACCTCTGAGCTAGCTGGCAAACCTAAATTAAGTCTAACATATTCAATAGAGACCTAGTCGACCTCAGTCCTACGTCTAAACTATCGTTTATGTTATTCCAATGCTCAGAGCCTATTGGGAAAATAGGAACTACACTACTTGGCGCCCAACGTTTGGTAAGGCGACAATCTAACGCAAGATACTAGAGTAACTCAGTCGTGCTTTTCACACAGACCCCTTTTTCCCGTAAAAACTCCAATAGACTTCTGGAGTGGGTGAAAGGTTAAAATATCCGCTGGAACTTAGTAGGATGAGAATCCTATGTAATAGTTTACGGTATAGTCAACGTTGAAGTTTACAGTGTACCAAAATATTGTGCACCTAATGTTTGTTCAAAAATTGCTCTGCAAAACTTTCAGTCAGTAAAATGACAGAGAGTGAGGACCAAAGGGAGAGAGCTGCTTTAGCAGTTCAACTCGCAGCAGACGACACACTTGTCCGAGATAACGACCATGATGCAATAATCATCCCGGTCAATATAAGAAAAACCATAACTATTACAGTTATAGAAAATGTAGTATCATCAAGAGGTGGTACAGTCATATTTGTGGTAGAGGCACATGAATTTCGGCAGACAGAGGTATTCTATTCCTGGATAAATTTTCCAGCAGCACATGCTGTAAGACATGAGTTCCACTACTACAAAATAGCGCAATCCCCCTGGAATACTCTCCTTTCGAGGAAGGTAAAATTCCACTAACATACCAAGAGCACCTGCTCTTGTTTAATGGCGCCCTAAAACATCAAAATCACATTACCAGGCTCGGTCCACTAGGTAGACCAGGAGCCACATGGCCGTTTTTAGCCAGCTACACACCAGATCCCGACATTGAAAAAATGTCAAGCGAAGACTGTTAGTTAAAATAAAAGAATTAACAAGAACATATATGGATTTAGTTCAATTAACATTAGACGGTACAACATACCGAGTAAAACCCCAAGTAATTGAAAATCCTGAAAAAACTTTTATTAAAAATAATCTCAATTCTCAAAAGAAGAAGTGGTAGGGTAACAAACAAACCACTCCCAGAGAAAAACAATTTCAGTCCAGAGGAAGGTCTCCCCAACGGAGAAATAGATCTCCAGAAGGGGGGGGGGCAGCTCTCCCCAAAGGGAGCCCTCTGAAAAAAGATACAACCTTAGAATTAGAAACAGGGACAATTTGAGAAAACCCGACAGATATCAAGATATTGATACACGTTCCTCTCGATCTTTTCAGACTTCATCAAAGAAATCGGAAAGAAGAGGACGGTCAGAACATAAAGAAGAGCACGTCAAGTCCAAAGACAGAGAACCTGCTCATCAAAGTAAAAAATTACAATTTCCCAGAAAGAAGGTAGCCAGTATTAAAATAAAACAAGCCGAGAATTCTGATGACACAACTGAAAAACGGAGAGTGGGCCCATACAATGCTAGACAGCGCAGCAGAAGTGAGCATAGCTCGCAAGATCCTGAAGAATCTTCTGGAGACAGTGGACACGAATGAATACATTCAAGTGGAAACTGCAGGCACCCGAGTGAGCGTGCCCCATAAACTATATGAAATAACATTACATATAGAGGGAGATAAAACTAGGAAAATAAAAGGTCTCTTTTGGGAGAATCTATCTAAAGGCTATGATATCCTTCTAGCAGAGAAAGACTGGCCACCAGAGTTTGTCAGGGAGTGCCCACATGACGAAGAAATGATTATGCCTGCCTTCTCAAATCACATTCCAATTCATAAAAAATACACACTTGCTAGAAAATGGGGAGTGGCCCAAGCCCCTGCATTATAGAAAAATCATGTAGGGTGGAATGAGGATTCTCCTCACCATAAAATCCAGTTAAAAAATCAACTTACTGCACAGAGGCAGTATCCTGTTAAGCAAGAAGCTAAAAAGCAAACAAAAGAAATTTTAGTTCAACTTGAATATCAAGGGGTGATTGAAACATGCACCTCACAAATGAACAATTCTTTGTTTCCTGTCTCCAAGCCAGACGATTCATATCGTCTAGTTTTGGACTACAGACATCTAAACTCCTGCTGTAAAACTTTTGCAGTACAAAACTCACACAGTGCAGCACTAATGAATAACATCGTGCGCAAAAAATATAAAACGACATTAGATATTTCAAATGGTTTCTTCTGTCAAAACATAGCACCTGAAAGCAGATATTTGACCGCTTTCTCCAGCATGGGGACCCAAAAACTATTTTGTCTTCTCCCACATGGATTCAAGAACAGCCCAGGATTATTTTCAGCCAGGGTAACAGAGTTATTACAAATGTATGATGATGAGGCATTATCCTATGTCGATGACATCTATCTTACAGACGATGACCTGGAGACTCACTTGAAAAGAGTGAACACCATAATACTTGGGTTCGCAGCTGACGGGTACAAATTTAACTTTAAAAAATCACGAATTGCCCATCTAACTGTCCTATTTTTAGGATATGAATTATCAAGTGAAGGCAAAAGCCTAGCAGACAACTTCTTAGAGAAGTGTGCAGTATTCCAAGCTCCAAGAACGCAGAAGAACTTGCAATCAATACTAGGTTTCCTGAATTTCGGAAGAACATACATTTTAAATTATGCAGAGAGGGTTAAACCTCTCTACGAACTAATAAAACCTGATTTTAAACCAATTAATTGGACTCAAAAACACACAGAAATTTTAAGATCATTACAGACAGATATGATAACTAAAAACACGCGCAAATGAACGCAACCTTGTAATCCGAGTCATCCCAGGAAGAGGCGGATTCATATACCTGACCTCTAATGAGGGAGAAACGGTACCAATAGCTTACAAATCACATTTGTACACACAAGCTGAAATGAAATTCAGTTCAACTGAAAAAATTCTTACTGTGGTTCAAACTCCTGTAGCAAAAGAAAGAGCCCTAGCCCAAGGAAAAGGGATATCTGTTTTAACAGCAGTATCAGCCCTTGAGGCGGTAACAATACCAGGCAATCCTAATGCTAAAGCTCTAGATCCAAAATGGATAAAACGGGAAACTTCTCTTGCAACAGAAGACGTGACACACGCATTTGATCCGAAAATGAAAAAACTAGAATATATACAATATGAAAATGAATGTCCTCTGCCGATCGAAATTCTGCCCCTCGAACAGTACACCTGTGTAATCTTCACGGACAGATTTGCACAACACTACGTTGTGGAAAAACAGATTTACAATGCAGCGTGCGCGATTGTTAAAGGTCGCTGGCGCCTAGGTAAATTCAGACCGATGGTCACTAAAATTGAATCTATCAGAAACTGTACAGCTCAGCGAGCTGAAATAAGATCTCTAAAGATGGCGCTTGAAAATGCTGATCGCAAATTCCCGACACTAATAGTGTGCGATTTGCATTACTCCGTCCGATCTCACAATAATTCCATGCAGACCTGGATAAAAAATGGTTACAAAGATAAGACAAGTGCCACAATAAAGCATAAAAAACTGTGGGAACAAGTAGTTCTTTTGAAGAAAGAACTACGAAAGACTCACGTGATACATACGCAGAGTCTTCAACGTGATGGCGTTCACGTTGCAGGGAATTCATTGGCTGACAGAGCCAAAGCGGCAGTTGATCTCTCGGCTTCCGTAGCTACAAAAAAGCGTACGAAAAAACAAATAGAAGGCGAAACGCTGCTTGCAGTTAAAGCCTCAATGGAAGGCAATTATGTGGTGTTACCTCTAAACTATCCACTCGGCAATACATACATAATTGATGCGAACTCCGTTCCGTTTGCTCAAATCCCTGGAGTGGGGGATAGAGTAATTCCAGACACGAACCGGAGAGTCTCCTTGATACAAGAAGCACACATGGGTTTGGGTCTGAGGCACCAAGAGATCCTGAAATCTTTAATAGAATTACAATCACAATACTGGTGGCCGGGGATGAGCGTAGAAAATTATAAATTTCCAATGAATTGTGAGGACTGCAATAGAGATCGCAGTTGTGAACCGGACCAGACACCAGCCCAGGTACCACTATTAGACAGCACCAGGCTATCTATGCGCAGACGTCCGACCGGACATATGCGGTCCCATAAATATTAAGACAAAGATTCATTTGGATGTGGCCCTAGCGCTCGGCTGGCGCCAGAACTGTTATAAAAGATTTGTGAGTCTTTATCGGCACATACACAATTGGCATGCTACATTCTGACCAGGGTCCTGCGTTTAGCTCTCGTGCTTACAAGGAGGCCATGGCCAGCATCGGCATTGCATTGCGGTATTCTAGTCCATTACATCCCGAGGGAAATGCGGTAGTGGAGAGAAAAAACCGGGACATAAAGCAATCTATAACAGCGAGGGTATTAGGTTCGGGTGAGGGGTGGGTCAAACATCTAATAAGTGTCCAACGTAGTCTTAATAATATGCCAAGAAATTCTCTAGGAGGTATCAGTCTGTATGAACTTTTATTTGGTACCAGAATGATCATTCAGGACTTGGATTGTCAGACATCAGTGGTGCAACAAAAAGCCTTTGATATCAAAGATCGTTTGGCTGTTTTACAGGACTTAAATGAAACAAGAAAAAGTCTGAGCCAACTACCACTGAAGAAAAACCACCTGTCCCAGCAAGACCTGTCTGTATTCCAAAGGTTGGGGATCTGGTCAGAGAAAAGATCACGGGGAAGAAAGAATGTGGGCCTTCTTACAGAAAAGCAGTACCTGTCTTAGCTGTCAGCGGAACAAGATCAGTTGTACTACCGCCCCTTGCTGGAAAAAAGGAGAACCGAGTTTTATCAATCGACCTGGTGAAACCACAACCATGTGGCCAATAAGAAGTAGTAGGCCCAGTAGACTCCCAAGAAATAGCAGAAGACCAAATCTTTCTACAATCCAAGAGGTTCAAACTGAGAGATTAATCACATTTGACAAACCTGCAGTAATGAAAAAAGGACTATGCAACAAAGCCATGGAACTTGTGCCTCTTGAAACCCAAATTGCAATAGTTCATCAAGAAACACAAGTCTACAACGATGTATTCTCCTCGGACTATACAAATCTAACAAAAGAAAATGCAAAGATCAATGGTAATCCGGAGGCAATCCCACCAATTGACAGAACTGCATCTGGCTACTTTATCAACTTTGATGACTTTTCCGATGATCCAATTGAACATGGAGACAAGCCAGCAACAAAAACATTCAAAGAAAAAATCACAGAAAACTTTCATCAGCTCAGAGAAACATATCTAAATTCAAAATGGATTAAAATTTGGATTATGTTAGGTGTACTTTTCCTCCTTCTATGGCTCATCTTAGTTTTAAGTTTGGGTAGATTTATTGATGGAAAATATAGTACAATGAACACAGCAAGTCAGAACATCAACTTGGTCCTGAAACCCCACAGATCATCACACATCGAAAAAAGAGAACTGTCATCAGTGAACATCACAGCCATCCCTATACCTGGTGGTATAGCATGGGACAAAACTGACTATGAAATTTATGGCCCGGTTGAGCGTTTGAAATATCCACACCAATTTAAGATTTCTTTAAGTGACTTTGTATCACCTAGTACTTTCTCTGATGATTGGGACGTTGAAAATATTAATAATATGATGTCAGATTTAGAAATGTCAGCAAAATTTACAGCACATTATTATTTACAGGGTTCGTCGAATTATGAGGACATGTACTGTTTCAACCACTTTGGGCATCATTATCTGCATAAATCTGCAAATCCTAGAAATATTTTCAGTTATAATCAATGGGAACATTGTCCAACCCCACCAAAAGGCAGCTCAAAAACATTTTATGAGCAATTCCCATACTTCTCAGTGTTTAATATCACTGATCTTGAAACATTCTATTTCAAAATATTAAATAAGACAGGAGTGAAAAGCATGTTGACAAACACTAAACTGATTTATTCTGAAAAATTTGATAAAAAAATTTCTACATTTGGTTTTGAATTTTGGAAAAACAACATTGAGACATAAAGCATCAGGGGTAGAAAAGATTGGCAGGTACAAGGTTTAGAAGCATTGTTCAGAGCCTGCATGATCCCAGAACAAATAATGTTCCTGAATGACACAATTCAGCAAACAACCTGTCTTGGTTTAGCCAAGATAAAAGATTTAAACAACCCGTCTATACCAAAGCTAATGCCTGATAGAAACACCACTACAGATGAAGGGTTAGACGTCGCCTATATTTTAAAACAAAACAGAACACTTCCTGATTG
Organism: Lissotriton vulgaris; assembly: GCF_964263255.1. Taxonomy (NCBI): domain Eukaryota; kingdom Metazoa; phylum Chordata; class Amphibia; order Caudata; family Salamandridae; genus Lissotriton; species Lissotriton vulgaris. Next base: position 11,322 of record NW_028244793.1, read on the forward strand.
GAACAAATGGTTGATCTGGCCCACAGACACTAATAACTGTCATGATAGATTCCTGAACAAAATACAGGGGTTCAAACAGAACAGGCCAGACCCAAGATATTCCCAAAGACAACATCCAGGGATAGTTACAACATACAGTGTAGGAAAACTATGCCTCGACTGGCTACAGAGATCCACACTTCCCGAAATTAAGCAACACTTAACTTTACTTAAAGACGGTGCTGACTTGCGAGATTTCATACTGGGACCTCGCAAACAGTGTCAAAAACGTTTCATATACGCCGGTATATACCTAGCTTACAATGAGGCTTGGAAATTAAATCAAATTGAAACTGCAGAAAAGATACGAGAAATTGATCGTATTAATTTGAAAAAAAAAATTCTGCAGTGGACAATGGGTTAACGACTCTGTCCTCCAGAATCTATTCACTGGACAGCATTGTATCATCTGCTATTGATATAATAGAACAGGATATGCTAATGTTACAACATGGCCAGTCCCAGATACGTTCTATTGTACAGTTAGGCTATCTTTAACCTTACTGATAGACAAATCTCGTTGACACAGAAAGGAGCAGACTATACAGTGCTGAGCATTGGAAAGCTTGAGAGATTACCATTGACAATGTCAGAAAGACCTGTCATTGAATGGATAATACATGGCACCCTTACAATCCCGATAACAACTTTTTAGTTTCAATTCTGCCAAAAGTATTTACCAGCAGGCCTGTATGAAAGGTTGGGTAAAGGATACATCAAGTCAACCTGGAATTTACCTTATACACATAGATGTTGTAGTGGGGGCAAGAAAGAGGTATTTCTTAGTGGTAATAATTGTAAAACATCACTGAGAGGTACACTTCTATGCGAAGGTATAAACTTGCATGAATCTTGCAAAGGTTCATCAAACAACCTTTCATGTCATCTGCACGGTAACCCAGCTAAACAGATAGAGCCATTTTTCAGACATCTTTCCAACGGTAGCTATGTTATATTAAGTGACCACAGCTGTTGTGGCATGATGCCAGGAAAACCCTATCTCGTGAGCGTTACTTCCAGGGTCATTTGTTGTATGCAAGTATTGTATCCAAACAGCAATCCAGACATGGAGGCGGCATTATGGCCTTCTATGAATATCTCTTCTATTCAAATTGATACTATAAGTAGAATGAAGTCTATTCTTTTACAGACAACTGTGCCTTTAACCTCGTCCAAAGAGACGTATGACCTGCAGGCTGCAAGGACAGCAGCAGAGATACATACCCTATTATCGACAAACTGCCCCGTGCATTTTGTAGAAATGTTAAGCCAAATTTTAAACATGTCAGATACCAGTGGCATCGCACATGTATTTAAGACAATATTTTCAGGACTGTTAACACCTTTTGAAACAGTTCTGTGCATCTTCCCGAACTTTGTGCACTCTCTTTTCGGTGGCCTGCCTCTTATTTTGGGACTCGTAGCAGGAATTTTATTTCTGTTCCTTCTGCTCTGATATGGCAAGCCAAGTCACAGACAAAACTCAGGCTACGATGGAAGAAACGATCCTAGCAATACGATACAGAGACCGTATCACTAAGGTCCTCGGATTGGTCCTGCTAAGAGATCTGAATACTACCTGGTTTCTTTCAACCACACCCTCGCCGCCGTCCCCCGCATCCGAAGAGCGACTACAGGAGGAAGGTCCTTCTCCTACCTGGCCGCCAAGACCTGGAACTCCCTCCCGGCCGACCTGCGCCTGACCCAAGACCACCTCTCCTTCAGGAAGAAGCTGAAGACCTGGCTGTTCGAGCAGTAGCGGCACCCCCCCTCCCCCAGCGCCTTGAGACCCTACGGGTATGTAGCGCGCTCTATAAGTGTCTTTGATTGATTGATTGATTGATTTCATTCAGACCGATCTGGCAAAATTGCATCTTACCTGTGCTTCGATGTCTGCTATGCGGAGAAGAATACGTGTTGGACGTCTGTCTTACACTACCATCAACAGTACCAATGGATGTCGACGCTTTGCTTTGTCCGGTAACGACTCACGCAACGTGTTGTCCCCAGCGGCTACCGATTCTGATGACGGCATTCGTTGAGACTTCACCATTACGATCAGGTGGCGGTGAAGTACGAGATGAAAGTGATAGCACACAGGTACAACCCTCTGTGAACATTGCTGATCTAGACACCGATGATGGCAAAGCATCTCATATATGCACTATTTCAACTTTTTCGGAGTTGGCCCAACTTTCACCTACTGTGGTAGACACGTTTTTTGCTGGTCTATCTGAGGTAATGTTCTCTCCTAACAACGAGAATAACAATTGAAATAGCGAGCATACAGCGTTCCCTGAACTCTGAATTCGGCCTTCAGTTTTCATAAACAACACTGCTGAAAACACTTGGAACTATTTTTTCCCTAAAAGAAAAATTATTTTCGCAACTTCCAAAAATGGCCTTTTTTTGGCACAAGGTACTCTGCTTAAAGAAGAACTATTCTTAGAGAACAGAGCTTCTATTCCTAGAGACTCTAGAGACAGTAATTTGAATCAGCCTCTAGCACATGTACAATCTTGTATAAATATGTGATGAAATGGTCTCGACCTTCTCTTCTGTATTAAGAGCCATTTCATAAATGTAATTTTCGCAATTCATTCAGCTGATATTTATATTTGCATTATCTGAATGATACCACTGCTTGAAAGTGTACAGTATAATACTCATTTCCGTGTATCTATACCATTTCAGATGCATTTGATGTATTTTGGGGTGGGCTGGAAAACACATGCATACCTATATATTTATATATTGCTTAGTATTTAGTAATGATGGACATTATACGTGGAGTGGGTGTTGTGATCTTATCTAGGACCCTAATTAAATATTCCCGATTTATGTCCCTATGTGGTTATAACAAATCATACCCTTATAAAGGCATAAGAATCAAAGCCATATTTAGTAATAGCCAATGCAAACCAAATACGGCAAGGCTACTTCCTTAGACTTCTAGAAAGTACAACGAAATCTTTCAACAAACCAAACCTCTAGCAACCTGGGAATTCCCTATGCTTTTATTTTGATTTGTCCTAGAACTCCGCGAGCACTGGAAGAACAGCCAGTTCTTAGTGACATCTTTTATTGACGTCTTATGTCCAACCTTACGTCAAACACGGCACCTTCCAGGTATAAATATACCAGCGTTTGCCTTAAGCAACACACAGTGGTGTGGAGCAGAGCGGCTATCTACTTATCCGAAGCCCAGCTGATGCGAGTGCCGAAGAAATCCGTCACTCCCATTTGACCCACTGAGAAAGATGCTGTCTTTTTCTCCTGCCGAGAAAATCCAGCTCCAGTGTTTCCAGTCACCCTTGCGGGTTACTGGGAGATCGAGTCCTCAGCGCGAAATACAAGACCTCCTCCATTCTAAAACCAAGGTACGGAGCTGATTAGATCCTTAGAGAATTCTTGAGTCAGAGTCTTGGCAACAACTAACTTAACTTCAACTGCAGCTCATTTACTCCTTCCCACGTACTAGGCTTAGGTTAGGTACATCGGGGTAGGCGTATTTAGAAGCACCAGTTTAGTACGTTTAGTCAAACTTTTATCATTGTATGTAACTGTATTTATGTTATACCTTTTAAGTATAATATGGCTCAGAAACCATATCAATGCTTTTACAGTATTATTTCATAATACTCCTTTTACTGTGCGCACTTTACTTTATAACAAGTATTGCAATTGTGGCAATTCATTTCTCTTGCATGAGAAAGAAGACTGCTCAATAAAATAACACTTTTTATTGAAAACGCCCGTCTCTCTATTTCTCTGCACTCTGGTGAAACTAAGTATGCACGATTGACTGAGTAAAATAGCTATCTATTGTTTTCACACGACTCTGGAGATATACTCCTTATTCTGGGGGAGCAAAGTTGTCATGTTTATGCTGTTGTCAGAAGCTGAATCCCTTCTTGTCTAATCAGGGAAGTTCACTCCTCCCTGTTCATTCGAGAAAGTTTCTAGTGACCTCTGAGCTAGCTGGCAAACCTAAATTAAGTCTAACATATTCAATAGAGACCTAGTTGAGCTCAGTCCTACGTCTAAACTATTGTTTATGTTATTCCAATGCGCAGAGCCTATTGGGAAAATAGGAAGTACACTACAGTTTATATGCTTGTAATTGTATCGATTTTCAGATTGTGTGGTTGACAGATATAATTCTGAATTGTTGTTTTAGGCTATTTGTCTAATTTTATGAAATGTGTGCATATTTCAATAAAAATGTATTTCTTGGAAATAAAGTATTTTGACTTGACGTATTTTGAAAGAACAGTTGGCAGTTCAGAAAATATCAAAAGGGGCATGTTTGGAGCAACCTCCTTGCCTTGACATTCATTCCTAAATGAATGTACAAGAGAGTCATGACAAGCAGTAGAAAAAAATCAATCAAACAGTGGAAAGTGGCACTAACTTCTGCACAGATTGTAATTGGAGTTTAAGCTTTGGCTGTCCCGTAAAGAGTTCCAGTCAGTGGTAACTTATAATAATCCACTTTCAATGGAAAGCAGAGGGGTGGGGAGAGATACATACATCAATACATAGTTTGTGTTGTAAAAGGAGAAGGTCAAAACAAGCAGGAGACTGGAATATATATCCAGTGCTGTGTAAAAAAAGAAATATATATTGTATGATTAGTTAAAATCTTTACAATTATCCCAAGAAATAATAAAATAGATATGTCCTTACAATCTCAATTAAAACCAAACAATGTTAATAATATCCCATTGGTTGTATAACTTAGGTGCATGTGTTTAGCCAGCGTGTAAAATGTTATAAATACAGTAATTAAAATGTAAATCTAATCCAGCTTCTATGATCCTGCTTACTAAGTAAACTCTTACTCTGTTTTGCATTCAGTCCATATGTTACGCGATTGGCACCAAAGGGCCCAACCCTGGTGAATCATTCTTCTCTATTTTCCTCCTGATCGTCTTGCAGTAAAAGTTTTCTTACCTCTGCCAGGTATTTTACTTCCAAACACAACAGGTGATGGACCGAATGTGGATCAATGTCACACACTCACCCCAGTCCAAAGATCTGGGCCCAAATCCATCGTTTTTTTGCACTCCACACCACCCTGGGTTAGACAATGGCGATATGCAAATCAGCTCTGACCCTGTGCCCAATGGGAACAGTCCAGTCCGAACTACTAAAGCCATGTCCTTCCCAGAACGGAATCAAGCATCCGAGGACCGGACCGGTTTCGAGGTAACACCTCTCATCAGCCCGGCTAGCTTGACTCCAGTGGTGTGGAGTGCCTGGGACCCACATCTGGGCATCCCCAGCGCACTTAGGGCGGAATATGCAAACACAATAGGTGATGGACCGAATGTGGATCAATGTCACACACTCACCCCAGTCCAAACATCTGGGCCCAAATCCATCGTTTTTTTGCACACCACACCACCCTGGGTTAGACAATGGCGATATGCAAATCAGCTCTGACCCTGTGCCCCATGGGAACAGTCCAGTCCGAACTACAAAACCCATGTCCTTCCCAGAACGGAATCAAGCATCCGAGGACCGGACCGGTTTCGAGGTAACACCTCTCATCAGCCCGGCTAGCTTGACTCCAGTGGTGTGGAGTGCCTGGGACCCACGTCTGGGCATCCCCAGCGCACTTAGGGCGGAATATGCAAACACAACAGGTGATGGACCGAATGTGGATCAATGTCACACACTCACCCCAGTCCAAAGATCTGGGCCCAAATCCATCGTTTTTTTGCACTCCACACCACCCTGGGTTAGACAATGGCGATAAGCAAATCAGCTCTGACCCTGTGCCCCATGGGAACAGTCCAGTCCGAACTACAAAAGCCATGTACTTCCCAGAACGGAATCAAGCATCCGAGGACCGGACCGGTTTCGAGGTAACACCTCATCAGCCCGGCTAGCTTGACTCCAGTGGTGTGGAGTGCCTGGGACCCAATTCTGGGCATCCCCAGCGCACTTAGGGCGGAATATGCAAACACAACAGGTGATGGACCGAATGTGGATCAATGTCACACACTCACCCCAGTCCAAAGATCTGGGCCCAAATCCATCGTTTTTTTGCACTCCACACCACCCTGGGTTAGACAATGGCGATATGCAAATCAGCTCTGACCCTGTGCCCCATGGGAACAGTCCAGTCCGAACTACAAAAGCCATGTCCTTCCCAGAACGGAATCAAGCATCCGAGGACCGGACCGGTTTCGAGGTAACACCTCTCATCAGCCCGGCTAGCTTGACTCCAGTGGTGTGGAGTGCCTGGGACCCACGTCTGGGCATCCCCAGCGCACTTAGGGAGGAATATGCAAACACAACAGGTGATGGACCGAATGTGGATCAATGTCACACACTCACCCCAGTCCAAAGATCTGGGCCCAAATCCATCGTTTTTTTGCACTCCACACCACCCTGGGTTTAGCTTTATCATGCCATAGGTGGGACCACTCCTCATCTGAGATATTACGTCCAAGAAGTTCTTCCCAAAGGGACATGTATCGTGGTCTGGGGAGTTAGTCGTAGAAATCAGGAGGCCGTAAAGGAAGGAAATGACCCCCCGCATGGTAGAAGTCTTAGAAAGGAAGGATTCGAAGGGGGTAAGCGGCCTCGTGGCCGCGTCTCGGACCGAGGGGGACAGCGCCCAGTGGAGTAATTGGACATGGTGGAACCGCTCCGACTGGTGGACCTCGTAATCCCGTCTACAGTTGTCAAAAGTGAGTGGGGCGTATCCGTGGTACAAATGCGTGAGAGCTAGGCAGCCCCCCTCCCTCCAGGCATCAAAGGGACCCTTGTGTGTAGCAGGTGGAAAGGCAGGATTAAAGTGTATAGGTGTGAAAGGGGAAGGGAATGTATTCCAACGTTCATCACCAGAGACCAAGTCCCATACCTTCAAAAGTAGTGCTGGTGGGGGTACTAATGTAAGCATTCAGGGGCCTATCACATTTAGGTTTCCAAATCAAGTCCCATATTGTTCTCCCCGCTACACTCCTGTCCATGTGCAACCAATGCTTCTCCGAGGTAGGCTGGGACCACTCCACCAATACCCGCAATTGTGCTGCCTTGTAGTATAATTGCATATCGGGAAGGCCCACTCCTCCCTCCTTCCGCGGGCGTCTAAGAATGTTTAAGGAAAAGCGTGCACGACCCGCCTGCCAGATAAAGCGGAGCATCAATGTTTTGATACGGCGGAAGAAGTCCCTCTCAAGAACAATAGGTAGAGCCTGGAAGAGGTATAAGAATTTGGGAAGCAGGGTCATTTTAAGCGCGTGGATCCGCCCCAGCCATGAGATGTACAGCGGTCGCCAACGGGCCAGGTCTCCCTGCAACCTCTCTAATAGGGTAGGAAAGTTGGCAGAATACAGTTTCCCAATCGTGGGAGTCAGATGGATCCCCAGTTACAATATGGAGGAGAGTGTCCAAGGCAGAGGCGGACGGTCCACCTCCGCTGAAGAGAGCGTGAGGTTGAGGATATAGGATTTATCGTGGTTAATCTTAAAGCCCGCCACTTCCTCAAAGCGCGACAAGGCGTCCTGAACGTGAGGAAGGGAGCGAGCGGGGTCCGAATGGGAAAGCAGGACGTCATCGGCGAACAGGGTGATCTTGTGTTGTTCCCCAGTGAAGGGCACTCCCCGAATATCCGGGTTCTCCCTCAAAGCGAGTGCCAGGGGTTCGATGCTCAAAGCAAAAAGCAGGGGGGAGGGGGTGCAGCCCGGCCTAGTACCACGCGAATGCGGAAAGAAGGCTGACAGATGGCCATTAACCGTCACCCTAGACCGGGGGGTACTGTAGTTTGCCTTGAGCATCGCCAAGAATTTGTCCGAGAAGCCAAACGCCGTCAAAGTGTGGAATAAGAAGCTCCTATCCACCCGGTCGAAGGCCTTCTCGGCGTCAAGGCCTGTGAGGACCGCCGGAATCTTGAATCTATTGGCCTTCTCTATCAGATGGACCAATCTTCTGGTGTTATCATGAGTTTGGCGTCCTTTAATGAACCCCGATTGGTCCAGGTGGATAAGCGCTGGCATCAAATCCTGGAGTCTGTGAGCGATGATGGAAGAATATAACTTGGCATCCACATTAAGGAGGGCTATTGGTCTATATGAGGAACACTTAGACGGGTCTTTCCCTGGTTTGGGGATGATCGAAATGATTGCCTCCGCCATGGAGCCCGAAGTCGTGTCTCTCTCAGCCATGGTATTAAAAAGTTGCACCAAAAAGCCAGTCAATTCAGAGGCATAGGTTTGCTAGAAAAGAGCCGTAAACCCATCCGCGCCTGGGGCTTTTTGGGGCTTCAGTGCTTTAATGGCATCCAAGACCTCCTCCCTGGTAAAGGGAGCAGTGAGCAGTTCGTTCCACTCCGCGGATACCCGGGGGAGCGGTAGTGTGTCTAGGTAATCTCTTTGTCTCCCTGGGTCAAGGGCTTCTCCCGAGTACAGCGCTGTGTAAAAATCCCCGAAGATGCCAGCCTTGGCCTCATCACTATGTGTTAAAGTCCCTGCTGCATCTCGGACCCCCCCCACATATTCCCTCTTATAAAATAATATAATAAGGGAAACTTATAAAGCACTAGGTTACGCTAAGAAGCGTGTCCCCGCGCTGCAACTGAAGAACTCAAAACAGAAGTGAGGAGTGGGCCCGATTATCTTGAAAATAGGTATGTTTTTAATTTCTTCCGGAAGCTAGATTCAGATGAATCCAGGCGGAGATTAAGAGGCAGAGCATTCCAGCTCTTCGCTGCCAAATAGCGAAAGGATCGTCCCCCCATGCGGGCCCTTCTCACCCTAGGGACCTTTAGTAGGCCTTCATGCGAAGAGCGCAGAGCGCGTGATGGTACATACCTGGTGACTAGGTTCTGGAGTGGTGTTGGCGCTATCCTAGCAAGGATACGGTGACAAGTACAGAGGGCTTTGAATTCCACTCTGCTTCTTACTGGCAACCAGTGGAGGGTCTGAAGGGCAGCTTTAGAGTCCGATCTTTTAGGGAATTTTAAAATGAGGCGGGCTGGCGCATTCTGTAACACCTGAAGGCGGTTTATTGCCTTACAGGTTGCTCCCAGGTACAGTAGGTTGCCGTAGTCTAGGCGCGATGTGACGAGGGCATGCACCAGCGTTCTACGGGCGGACATAGGAAGGAGGACTAGGACCTTCCGTTGGGTTTTTAAAATGCTGAAACAGACACCCGCCACCCGGTCTATCTGGGATCCAAAAGACAGGTCAGCATCGAGCCAGACACCAAGATTTCTGACTTCCTGACGAGGCATTGGAGCCTCACCTAGGCATGGGGGCCACCACGCCGACGACCAGACAGATGGGTTTCTCTCCACCACGAGCACCTCGGTCTTATTGCCGTTTAATTTAAGGCAATTAGTGTACATCCAGGTTGCAAGATCTTGCATGCAAGCCCTGAAACTGTCCATGGCAAGTCCGGGTGCACGTGAGAGGGAGATAACCAGCTGCGTGTCATTGGCGTAAGACACAATATTCAATCCATGGCTCACAACAATCAGAGCCACTGGAGAGACATAAAGATTAAAAAGGGTGGGGCTCAGGGACGATCCCTGGGGAACGCCCTGGCCCAATCCTATGTCTTTAGAGTAGTAATCACCCTGGCGGACCTGAAAGCTTCTCCCAGTCAGGAAGGATTGGATCCATTGGAGTGCAGCTCCAGATATTCCTCCATTATTCAGACACTGTAGCAAGGTGGTATGAGCTACAGTGTCGAATGCTGCACTTAGGTCCAATAGGATGAGGGCCATAGTCTGACCCTCATCCACCCCCTGACGTAGGGTCTCCAACGCCGTTAGGAGCGCAGATTCCGTTGAGTGGCGGGGACGGAATCCAAATTGAGTATCGTGTAGTAAGGCAGCCTTTTCAATTGCATATTGACCGTTTTTTCAGCCACTTTGGCCAGGTAGGGTAGGAGTGAAATTGGTCGGAGGTTCTCTAGTTTATCAAAACTAATAGTTGGTTTCTTCCTTAGGGGTAGGACCACCTCCTTTTTCCAATCTTTAGATACGGTCTTGGTGCTGAAAGACACGTCTAATAAATGTCTGATATAAGGTTCCAATACCACTAGGCTATCTGCCAGACGTTTTGATGTGGTAGGGCCCCATGGAGATCCCGACTTCACAGATCGGCATATTTTTAGGAGATCTTCTGGAGGCGGGGTGACAAAGTTGGTCAGTCTGTGTCTATCCCCCCATTCCCTAGGGCTTTCCACAAATTCTGTCCCATTAATGGGTTGAATTGGAAATGCTGAATACATTTTGGATATTTTTTCGGCAAAGAAGTCTGCGATCTTATCGCAGGATTCAGGCGAGCAATCATCTGGGACAGTGGCAGGTTTTCCGCTCAAAAGAGTCTTGTAGAGCGAAAACAGCTCTTTCACCGAGTTGCCAGCTTCACTAATTCTGGACGTGTAATATGCTGTTTTGGACTTCCTAATTAGGCCATGGTAAAATCGCCTCTCAGTCAAGTAGGCGTTTCTAGTTTCTTTGGAGAGAGTCCTGCGCCATTCCCTTTCGGCTCTCTTCAGTGCGGTTTTTAAGACTCTTAGTGGATCCTTGAACCATGGGGCAGTTTTTTGAACACGGCCACCAGATTTCTCTTTTAGAAGAGGAGCTGTGCAATCTAGCACCTCGTTGATGCGCTTACAAAGATCAGTGTTATCCGTGTCTGCATCATCCCCCCCGGGGCTCCCCCCTTTAGTCAGTGCCTCGCAAAATTTAGGCTGGGAGAAGGTAGCGCATTTCCGCCTGAGGGGATACAATGCCGTTGGCTGCGGAGGTCTGCCTCCAGGAATTCATATAGAGAAAGGTACTAGGTGGTGATCCGACCAGGGGATAGGGATAGGGGTCATGGCTTCTACTTCCCCCCCAGTTAACGAATATGGGATCAAGCAGGTGTCCCAACTGATGAGTTGGACCTCTTACAATTTGATTCAATTGGAGGGCTCCTAGTGCCTGACTGAAATTCTTGCTAGCATTGTCTAAGGGGTTGTTAAGATGTAAATTAAGGTCTCCAAGTACCAAAAATTTGTCTTTACATAGTGCGGTCTCCATAATGCCTTCAACCAGACTCTCCTCAAACCTGGCTATAGGGCCTGGGGGTCTATAGATTAACATACCCTTCAGCGTGTAGCTGTTGTTCACTTTAATGGTGAAGCTCCCTGCCTCACTGTCCAGGATGGGAGAGCAGTCTAGTTGGCATCGCAAACTTTCCTGGACTACAATTGCAATGCCCCCTCCTCTGCCTATAGGTCTGTCCTGTCTATGTATTATGTATCCCTCTGGAAGTGCCTCAAGGGCGTCAGGTTTAGATTCTTCATCTAACCATGTCTCAGCTAGAAACACAAGATCCCACTGTTTCTCGATGAGTAGATCGTATAGGTCAAGCTTGTGTTTCCATAGCGAACGTACATTAAGCAGTCCGCAACGCATGATGTAGTCCGTACTGGTCATATTCTTACCAAGGTCATAGGAGAAGTGACAGTATTCGCAACCTATATTGTCCTCCACTCGTAAGTTATGCTTACGAGACTCAGCGATGTTGCCGCGCAAAGTAAGTAGTTCCTGCTTGCTCGACCGTATGTAGTCCTCCCGAGGGGCATGGGGTATGGCCCTGGACCGCGTACGATCGCGGACGGGCGAAGACGGGCTTGACTTAGGCACGACTTCGGCGCGATGACGGCGCGCCCGCTGCGCTCGTCCGCTGCGCGTCCGGGGAGGGCACATTAATATGGAGGTGGAGGGCGTGACCTCTAAAGTGGGCGTGGCCTAAGGTTCGAGCACGCAATGGCGGCAGCCCGGTTCCCCCCCTGCAACAGCGCTAAGGTCCACTGTGCGAGTGCTTCTCCAGCTGCTACCAGGACAAAAGTGCTCAGAATTGGTGCAGGGTGAGTTAAAACACACAAAATACAATTTTCAAAGTTTTAAAATATCGAGCAGATTCTCCCGGCTTCCGCCTCAGGAGTGATTCAAGTCGTTAGGCGCGCTAGTGAATCAGCGCGACTTTATAGGTATGGGGGAAATGGGCGTGGCCTCTAAGTGAGCGTGGCCTAAGGTTCGAGCACGCGATGGCGGCAGCGCGGTTCCCCACCTGCAACAGAGCTAAGGTCCGCTGTGCGAGTGCTTCTCCAGCTGCTACCAGGACAAAAGTGCTCAGAATTGGTGCATGGTGAGTTAAAACACACAAAATACAATTTTCAAAGTTTTAAAATATCGAGCAGATCCTCCCGGCTTCCACCTCAGGAGTGCTTCAAGTCGTTAGGCGCGCTAGTGAGTCAGCACGACTTTATAGGTCAGGGGGAAATGGGCGTGGTCTCTAAGTGGGTGTGGCCTACGGTTCGAGCGCGCGATGGCGGCAGCACGGTTCCCCACCTGCAACAGCGCTAGGGTCCGCTGTGCGAGTGCTTCTCCAGCTGCTACCAGGACAAAAGTGCTCAGAATTGGTGCAGGGTGAGTTAAAACACACAAAATACAATTTTCAAAGTTTTAAAATATCGAGCAGATCCTCCCGGCTTCCGCCTCAGGAGTGCTTCAAGTCGTTAGGCGTGCTAGTGAGTCAGCACGACTTTATAGGTCAGGGGAAAATGGCCGTGGTCTCTAAGTGGGCGTGGCCTACGGTTCGAGCGCGCGATGGCGGCATCACGGTTCCCCACCTGCAACAGCGCTAAGGTCCGCTGTGTGAGTGCTTCTCCAGCTGCTACCAGGACAAAAGTGCTCAGAATTGGTGCAGGGCGAGTTAAAACACACAAAATACAATTTTCAAAGTTTTAAAATATCGAGCAGATTCTCCCGGCTTCCGCCTCAGCAGTGCTTCAAGTCTTTAGGCGCGCTAGTGAGTCAGCGCGACTTTATAGGTCAGGGGGAAATGGGCGTGGCCTCTAAGTGGGCGTGGCCTAAGGTTCGAGCGCGATGGCGGCAGCGCGGTTCCCCACCTGCAACAGCGCTAAGGTCCGCTGTGCGAGTGCTTCTCCAGCTGCTACCAGGACAAAAGTGCTCAGAATTGGTGCAGGGTGAGTTAAAACACACAAAATACAATTTTCAAAGTTTTAAAATATCGAGCAGATTCTCCCTGCTTCCGCCTCAGGAGTGCTTCTAGTCGTTGACTAGAAGCACTCCTCTCCCTCTTGTCCCTGAGTTGGCGGGCCAGGTGTTTCCCCGCCTTATTCCCTTGTGAATAGGAGAGGCGTCGCAGTTTCAGCAAGGTAATTCCGCTCTGTTATTGTAGTGGGCCCTGAGTTTGCCCCTGACAGCCGTCAGTGGCCTCAGCGTCTGTCTGGAGGGGTTTTGTTTGTGTGTCCGTTCAAGAGAGGAGAATTCCCTCTCCAGCACCTCCCGTTCCGTCCGTCTCAGCTTGTTAAGGGCGGCATTAAGTGGCAAACAGCTGCCCCGTCCCACCTAATGAAAATCGAAGTATGAGACTCGTGATTAAGGTAAAAAAAAGTGCGAATAGCCTTCCGCACCTCTGTACAGGATGTGTCACCCCGGGCGAGGGAGGCCGGAAAGTACCACTTGCGATGAACGTTGCCTCCCACTGTCTAGTGTAAGCAAACCGTGAGTAGACTATGATCAGAGACAGATAGGGGAAAAATGTGGGCTCCGCGCAGGTTCCCCCGCAGGGATTGGCTAAAAAAAATGTGGTCTAAGCGAGAGTAAGAGTGATGAACATGGGAGAAGAAAGTAAAGTCTATAGACTGGGGGTGGAGAAAGCGCCAACTATCGATAAGACCCAAGTCCCCCATCCTCCTCTGAGTTTCTGTGGAGAAAAGGCCAGTGTCGGATCTCTGGTGATGAGAGCTGTCCATGTCTTTATGCCATACCAGGTTAAAATCCCCCATCACTATCAAGGCACCCTCAACGAAGTCCTCCACAATCCTCAGCAGGCCCTGTATAAACCCATTCTGACCTACATTGGGAGCGTACAAGACCAAAATAGTGTACAACGTACTGAGGAGCATCCCCTTAACCATTAGCCAGCGGCCCTCTCTGTCGCTACGCACTCCCATAGGTTGAAAGTGTAAGGACGAACGGAAAAAAAGGGCCACTCCCCTATGATTCGTGAGGGCTGAGGACCTATAAACGATGGGGAATTGCTTATGCTTAAGGCGGGTTTCATCCTTCCGAGCCAGGTGAGTTTCCTGAAGGCCCACCACGTCTAACTGATCAAGGATATACTTCCAGGCCTTCTGGCGTTTTTGGGGGGAGTTCAACCCTTTCACATTCCAAGTACCTAATGTGAGAGGTATCACAAAGTTAGCGCCCCTCCCCACTCTGCAATCAGTAGTATGCTATCAGACCCCCCCCACCCTCCCCAGCCAGGACCATAGCCTCTCAACCCTCCCCCAATCGCTGGGGCAAGCAGGGCACGACAGTTGACGCCCAATATCGCACCACATCATGCTAGGAACAACCCCTAACCCCCTCCCCACCTCCAGGCCACCCAACTCAGCACATTCGATGCCCGTCAACCACCACGAATCACGCACACACGCCCTCATGCTACCACCACTACCCCCCAACCCACCCCCCCTCTCCCCCCTCCTTCTCCCCCCCAAACTTTAAACAAAAACAGGACCAAGAAAGCAGTGCAAGAGAGAACAACAAGAGGCACCGCAAGGGGTCCCTTCAACAAAGACCGTTGAGGTCGGGGTGGCATGACCAGACAGTGTCCACCCCACCCATAGGTCCGGGGTGACGCACCAGAGAGTCAGAGGTCATCCGTGGTACCTGATAGGAAGGTGTCCCTCCGGCACCCACGCGGTTCTGACCTGGGGCATCATGCCGCTGATGAGCTGTCAATTCGTGCCTCCGTCACTAGTTCAACCGAGGCCACCGCCGTGTCCCTCTCATGCAGACGAGTCGACAGGTTCGGCCCCCCCGCCACTGCAGAGCGTCCCACTCTCCGCCAGGCCGGGGAGCACAATCGACGCCTCGATGGGGAGCCCTCCTCACCAGTAGAAGCGGTGGTGTCCTCCAGACCAAGGAGCTCCTTGGCTGCCGATAAAGATCTGACCTGGACAAGCCTGTTTTGCCAACAAAAGATGAGGCGAAAGGGGTGGCCCCAGGAAAACGAACATTCCAATCTCTGAGGAACATGGTGACAGGGCGGAAGTCCCTCCGCTTCTGCAGCGTCAAAGCAGCCAGATCCTGAAAGAGCTGAGGGCGGTGGTCACGAAACTGTAGGGGGTTAATTCCTCTGGCCTTTCGAAGGATGCGCTCCTTCAGTTGAAAATCATGGACACAGACCAATATATCAGGGGGTGGTGATCTCTGGCCCGAGGCAAGCCCACCCGGTGGACCCTGTCCATCCGAATTTCTTTGAGGTCGTCTTCCGCCAGGATTTGCAGGAAGAGGGCTTCCACATAGCTTCGCAGGTCCCCCCCTCTCCTTCCCAGGGCACCGCTCGGATCCTGATATTATTCCGGCGCAACCTGTTCTCTAAATCCTCAGCATGGGCCTGGAGGTCCAAATTTTGCTCCGTCAGACGAAGCACATCCTGCTGGAGCTGGTGCACATCGCCCGCTAGTCCCAGATCGTGCTCTTCCAGGGTTGCCACCCGCTCACCAATTCCGTCCACATGCCTTCTCACCTCACGCAGGTCTGATGCGAGCTGGGAGCGGAGCTCTGAAATGTCATCCTTGATAGACGTAAAGAGTTCTACCATAAAGGCCTTGGTGGCAGGCGTGTCGCCGTCCCCGCGTGGGGGCGTCTTGCTGGTCCCCGGGGATGATGCAGGTGGTGGGCCCTTCGGCACTCCATCCTTGCCGGGCTTGTCTTTACGGGGTCTGGTCTTCATATCGCCAATCCAAAGGGCCACTCGAGTACAGGAGGGCTGACCTGACCACACAACATGGAGAGCAATTCAGGTGTCCCCTACAGAGGCTATGCAACACCACATGTGTCCCCCTAGATCAGCAGCCTGGGTCTCCTGGCGGGGACTCACTCAGTTGTCCGTACCACCAGAGTTTGAAATCTATAGGCACCGTCGGTCTCTGCCACCAATAGGCTCCACAAGGCGTAGGACCGCCGTGCTGCGGGACCCGGTCGATACCGCCCGCTCCTCCAATCACACTACCAGGTATGGGTGGCAATCCCGGGCAAGGGGCCCACAGCGCGACCACAGGTGGACGGCCCCGGCTGCAGCCGCCTCTCCTCCCCATGCCAGACCGGGAGGGATCAGGGCCCCACAGAAACAGTCCAGGCCTCAGTGCCAAGGCCACACCACCCTAGGCGGAGGAAGCTCTGCTCCGGTCCTCTACTGACCGATCTGCCTTTGGTCAGTCGCCAATACGCGGGCTCACCCCCAGCTCTCAGTCCACCTCCACTTCACCAACGGACGGCCCCCGCACCATGCGGAGCCGGGGTCTTACCGGCGCCAAGGCCCTGCGCCCCAAATGGGGGTCTCACGCAGCCCTCCAGGCAGCTCCTGTCTCAGGCCCCCGGAACACCGACTCCGCCGCACCGGTCCGGAGGCACGGGGGGACCCAGAAGCACAGCAGGGCACCCGGCCCGGACAGGCCCAAAGCACCGGCCGCAATTAGTGGGCGCCCGCCCCGGCGAGCCTCCCGATCTCCAGACGCGGCACCACTCCAGGGGTCTTTGAAACCCGGTTCCGGCCGAAGCTCAAGGCAGCCTCACCGCAGGGCTCCAAACCTTCTGCGGGCAGTCTCCGGTAGCTCGGGCAAGTCGTCCCGGTCAAGACTGGCGCGGGTGCCAGTAGTAGTCTGATCCGTCAGGAGCAGCGAAGGCCGCAGAGCCAGGCCCCGTCCGCACCCCCGTGGATCGCCGCTCTATCCGCTCCGGTAGCAGGAAATTGACACCCCTCGCTCCCCCCAGGTAACGGGCAACGTCAGGCACAGGTTCGAGCCTGAAATCCGCCCCAGGAGATAGCTACTCAATGCTGGGTAATTCGAGGCGCCGGAGGGACACAAAACCACGTCTCACTCCGTCGCCATCTTGGCCACGCCCCCTCTCTATCTTCCTTTTTAGAGTTTCTTGGACTATTTAGGAGGGGATAAGGGTACCTTGGATGTCTGCATAGCATCAGCATAATTCCCCAGGCTCCGAAACTTGGTATTGTTGAATATAACTTGTCCACTTGTTCCTTTGTGGCCCAAGTTGTCACTGATTCTTCAGTGTCTGGATTTAATTTTTTTTGTTGAAATTCCACAGCTATTAAATCTTGGGAGGCTATCCCTTTTAATTCTGGTATTTCCTTGAACAATTTTAACAAGTTCCCTCAGTTCTGAATATCCTGCCTCCCTTTTGTGGGATATTCTGGCACGAATGTCAATTTTAATTTGAACGCCTCTGAATAGTTTTGATAATCTTCGGGAGATTGTGATATATCATCTTTAGCAGCTGTAGGATTACTAATTGTTAATGAGTCACACGTGACGTTGGCTTCTTGTTCTGTTAGTTCTTCATTCACCTCCTTTTTTCTCTCTGTTTTTTCCGGGTTCCTTGTTTTCCTTATCCCTGTTGGTTCGGGTCTGGGTCCATGGTAGGTAACATGCATCTTTGGTCCTTTCCAATTATTGTAACCTTTAATGAATTATGTTGGGGTGGAGGTTTAGTTTTTATTTTCTCCAGAAGCCTTTTGTTTGTTGAATCTTCCGTCTTCCTTGTACATTCTGTATTTTACTTCCCTTATTCCAATGTGAAGATTCCTCTCCTATTTCTGTTTTTTTACGTGTGTTTATGTCTACGATTTGAGATGTTCCTGCTTGCCCTACACCTTTGATTGATTCACGGCTTTCAGGTATTCGTGTTTCCTGTCTGTAGTTTGGATCTGTTTCTTTTGTTGATGGGCGTCCTGCATCTATAAGGAGACATTGGTTCGTCTTGTTTTTTTGAAGGGTGGGGATGATATTAACTGCGGTGACTGGGCTTTCTTCCGTGGAATGGGATCTGAAATATGTTTCCGTTGAACTACATCAGTTAATACTGCCCCACGCTGGGACATATTCAATGATATGCTTTTACCTCCTCAGGGAGTTTTCATTTTAAATATCGCAAAGTTTTTTTCTGAATCTATGCTTTGTTGCTCCTTGTATTTAGGCCTTTGTGTCGCTTTTACAAGGGGCGAGGTCTTAAGGGAGTTCTGTATTGTTTCCATTAAATTATCTATTGTGTCTAGTTGCTCATCAAATACCACTTGCTCCAGTTCGCCTTTTGCTTTGCTACTTGACTTTGTTATTGAGTTGTTGCATATTGAAATTGCTGACCTGTCCATCCTATGTTGCTTTTTCGTGTTCTGCTTGTCATTACAGGTTAGTTTTACAGCCCCTAAGATGTCCTTTAAAATGACCAGGAGACTTGCCAATTTCTCAATTATACTCCCGCAGCCGCAATTAGGCAGTTGTTTGTCTTTGTGTGTTTGAAGCTCCGGATTTCCCCTGTTTGTTAATAGGGACGTAATTAAATCCATCTTGGCGTTTATGCCTGAGAAGTGGCCAGCAATTACATTTATGAGGTCTATTTGGACTTCCATTTTATCTGATTGGTAATTCAGCACCCTTATTGCTTGGTCCAGTGTGCCTAGCAAGGACTGACTCCATTGTGTGCTTGGCTGTTGTTCATAGCACTTCCCCGAAACTCCTGATTCATGATCAATCATACTAACAGATGAAATTGTTATTGGTGCAGAAAGATTTGGTTGGTTTGATTTTGTTAGATAACATCTGCTATCATCTAAAACAAACCGTTTTGTTGATCATTGTTGGCCGACAGGCTTCGTGGGGTTGATACCACCATTCCCATACTGCTCTGTTGAGCTTCTGTGTAAGTCTCTGATAGCAAGGCATTCCCTTGGGGTTCTTTGTTCTGTGTTATTGTTTCAAAAATCTCAAAAAAATTGGGGTCATTAGATAAGGAAAGACAGTTTGACCAGGGATCCGCCTCTTGGACTAGCTGCTTTGATAATTCACTTAGCATTAATATTTCCTCCATAGCTTCCTTCGTGGGTCCTTTACACCTGTAATTCCCTCGGTTGCTATGTCTCTTATTTTTATACTTCTGCTTGAGTTGTTGATTTTAGTTTTACCTCCGTGGATTCCTCGACACTTCCCTTATTTGCTGCGCTTCTAGTTGTTTCCCTTGCGTTTATTGGGGTTTTAAATTGGTGCACCTGTGCAGTTACTGTTACCAACTTACTCAATGGTTTTCAGTCATTGATTTCTGTGAGGGTTGCTTCCCTGTTGGAGCATCGTTGTTATTTGTTAAAACTTGTGCAGAGGGACAATTTGTTCTGTCTGGAAAAATGGAGCTTGGCAATTTGTAGGCCTCAGCTGTTGGTGCATAAATTGCTGCCATAAGATCCATTAGATAAAAGAATTTGTAAATCCCGGATTTCCTTCTCGGGCTCAACGTTGTTGTGTCGGGAGTCAGCGCCGAGACTAACCTCTCTCTCGATTTTATAGACTTTCCTTTTTGGCTTGTAGGTGAGCCTTCCTCGAAGGATTTTTTAGATTCAACTTGTTTTGATTTTTTGCCTGTCGCCACTTGACGAAGTTTCCTCAATCTCATTTCCTTGTTTCCTCCTTTGTTCCTTAGCACTCCTGTTTCACTTGTACTTTTAACAAATTAAGTTGTGGCTAGTTTTTAGACCCAAGTGGTCTTCTTGGCCACCGAGCCTTGATAGAGCCCGAAACTAAGTGACTATGCGCTCACCTGGTGATAAAAATGAGGGGGTAGCCAGAGGGTAGCTAGGAGTGGCTGCAGGTGACTGCCAATGACAGCACAGGTGAAAAGCTAATCACTACAGACTCCACTATCTCAGCCTCAGACACTGCCGCTGGCCTATCCTCCACTGTTATTTCTATTCCCGCTGTGATCTGTTGTCCGTGGTCACCGCAATCTCCATATTCCTTGGTACCTCAGCCGGTCCTCACGGTCCCCCTGTGGATCTTCAGTCCTCCACGGCCCCCCCTTGATCCTGGAGGCTGGGACTGGGACAGGATTTTCTAGCTGCACCAGCCTTTATTGCTACTTGCCTCCCGGATTTACCCACAGGCACTGAGGCTCTTCCTGCAGGATGGCAGGCAGAGGCAGGCAGAGAGGAAAGGTAGCGGTAGGGAGATGACAATGTGGACAAATACACGAGGTGGCTGCCGACCCTCACTGTAGGCAGACAAGGCGGCAGGCACGGCAGGCGAGGCCGGCAAGGCAGGTGGAACCAGGAGGGACCATTTATCTGCAGTCCAACAGCTCCACACCTTCGCCGCTCCCGTCCTGCCCTGCTCAGCAGCACTCACCAGGGACTTGCGGGCTTCGTGGATTTCGCGCGTTCCCTCAGGGTTCACTGGCACATGGGCTCTCGCTGGCACACAGACTCTCGCGGGCACATGGGCTCTCGCGGGCACATGGGCTCTCGCGGGCACACGGGCTCTCCCGGGCGCACGGGCGCACGGGCTCTCCCGGGCACACGGACTCTCCCGGGCACAAGGGCTCTCCCGGGCACACGGACTCTCCCGGGCACATGGACTCTCCCGGGCACACGGGCTCTCGCTGGCACACAGGCTCTCCCGGGCACACAGGCTCTCGCTGGCCCCCTCTCATTGCCCCCGCGGTTCCTCACTGCCCCCCGGGCTCGTGTTACTCTGGTTTCCACTTCTGCTTCTGCCACTCCCGCTCCTGCTGCTGCTGCTCCGACTCTCCCGACTAGCATTCGTGAGAGATCACATTGTAATAGAGGAGCTCTGGCTCTGCCTCTCCTCTGCTCCGGCAGGTTCGGTGGTACGGAGAGGAGGGGGACGAGAGACCACAGACCGCGGCAGAGAGCCGTGGCAAGAGAAGGCAGGAGAACCCCTGGAGCGCAGCCTCAGCTCAGCCGCACACAGCTGTGCTTGGCCCGCACCCCACCTTCGGCAAAGTTGCTTGCTGGGCTGGGCTGGGCTGGAAAGGAGAATCAGGACCAACCAAAAAAAACGGGACGAAACTCAGAGCCGAGGCTGGGATTTGCGGGCTTTTTGTGGGGAGCAGGGAACGGGAACCAATCCTGATTGCGGTGTTCTTGCTACAGATGTGGTGTTCTCGGCGTTCTCGGGTGTGGGTTGTGGTGTTCTTGACCCCTGTTCCTCTCCCGCTCTTGCTCCTCGCTGCTTCTCGTTGCACTCAGCAAAACGGAAAACGTGGAAAGGTATCAGGTGAGTCCTTTGCTGGTTTTCCAGTGTGGTGTATTAAAAGACACATATCTATTATTCTGAGTACATCCCCAGGGCCGGACTGGCCGTAGCTGGCACCGGGTATTTACCCAGTAGATCTTAATGGTGGGGGCAGTTTTGGGCCAGTGGGGGCCGTTTTTAGGTCGAAGCCTGCATTGCAGGGCATGCCCTCCTGCAGGCAAAGAGATATTGTGAGCAGGGGATTTCAGTATGGCGTGAAGCCACGCCCCTTTTTTCCATTGGCAGGCCTCACGAAACAGAGGCCTGTCATTGGAAAAAGCTCCTGTTTAGCAGATTGGTCTGCTCTGGATCCCACCTCTCGAGGATTCCATGACCTGCCTTACGGTAGCACGACAATATTTTTAGAAATATTGCCTTGGCAACCATGAGGCAGGTCAGGGAGTCCTGTAGGGGCGGGATTCAGTATCCTGTTTCCGCCCATAAATAATGACTATTAGCTGCAGCTCAAGCCATTCTTGTTCTGTGCATGAGGTGTGTTTGGAATGGGCAAAGTGTTTTAGCATTTTCTGGAGGTGCCTCTTCGTGGCGTGTTTTCTCCTGCACTTTGTTAAAAGGTGTCTCTGACTGTGCCGTGGCACGTTCCTGCATAGTGCCAATATAGGCCCGCACACCATCCCCCCAATAATCATGTTGTACCACAATAAATAAGCAGACAAGACAACTTGTTGTTGGTAAAAAGTAGCTACAGGTTTATTAGCATTCTTATGCCAAAACAATGGTGGGTTAACTTACAGATGATCCAAAGGCAAGCCGCCCCTCGCAGCTTGCCACCTGATAGGCCAAGTAGCCCGCGGCCTTAGCCAGACGGTGCTTAGTGGTTGTGGTGAGAGGATAGCCCCTCCCCTGTCCGGTGGAACCATTGGTCCACCCTCTAGCTCACAACCCCCCTACGAGGGGCGAAGTGTTGAAGTGACCCCCGGTTGTCCAGGTAACCAACCACCCGTAGGATATTGGGGCGCCGTTGCCCCCCCAGGGTCCACCGCACAGATCTCCCGGGGATTTTGGGCCTGAGCACCCTTTGTGCTTCTGCATGGGGTACTCCTGAGTACCTTTCGCCTCTGGATCATCCTGTAACTCCTCCTGCAACACAAATAACAAATATTACAAGCATAGCACCCCCCACCCCCTGAGATGTAGGGTAAGCAGCAGGGTGGGTAACATCGAGGGCAGTAGGAGCGACAAAGAGGGCGCTCAGAGGGAGGGGGAAGCCTAAATACCCTGACCCCCCCCCTACCGGAAGTGATGTGACCGCAGCGGCACCCAGCCGCTGCCCACCAGAAGGCTTGTGTGCTTGCCATCTTGTGGCACTACGGTGTCCGCCCTCTTATGAGGGTCACCTGCGGCGACGAGTCGGGCGGTCTGCATAGTGCCAATATCGGCCCGCACACCATCCCCCCAATAATCATGTTGTACCACAGTAAATAAGCAGACAAGACAACTTGTTGTTGGGAAAAAGTAGCTGCAGGTTTATTAGCATTCTTATGCCAAAACAATGGTGGGTTAACTTACAGATGATCCAAAGGCAAGCCGCCCCTCCCAGCTTGCCACCTGATAGGCCAAGTAGCCCGCGGCCTTGGCCAGACGGTGCTTAGCAGTTGTGGTGAGAGGATAGCCCCTCCCCTGTCCGGTGGAACTATTGGTCCATCCTCTAGCTCACACCCCCCCCAACGAGGGGCGGAGCGTTCAAGCGACTCCCGGTTGTCCAGGTAACCAACTGCCCGTAGGATAACGGGGCGCCGTCGCACCCCCAGGGTCCACCGCACAGATCTCCCGGGGATTTTGGGCCTGAGCACCCTTTGTGCTTCTGCATGGGGTACTCCTGAGTACCTTTTGCCTCTGGATCATCCTGTAACTCCTCCACAGCCCTGGATGTGGCGACCGTCACAGACAGGGCCCCCCACCTGAGCTAACCTTCCTAGACGCAGCCTGCTGAAAGAAGGGTTCTCGAATGTCCAACAGAAATAAATCCATGCCTACTTTGGAAAGGTGGACTCCTTCCTCATCAAGGCACCCGGTGGCTTTGGCGTGAAGTTCCCCATGTCGAATGAAGCCAAAGCCCATCAGTTTTGCGAACGTACGCATTGCGCAGTTTACCTTCCTTCGCGCCACTTCTATCGCTTACCCAGAGCGAGCATCTCGCCAAACCCGGCGTGGTGTGATCTCACACCACCATAGTTCGCAGGGTCCTAATAAATTGATGATCTTGGTAATGTTTACTTTCATGTCCCTCAAGAGGAACCTTTTCCCTAGGATAGGCAAGTCATTCCCTCCCAGGTGCAGGATAAGCACGTCTGGGGGGTGGGTGTTCCCTCGTAATTCTTGTGATAGTAGGCCCGGCACCCCACTCCAACGCAAGCCAGCAATTCCTCGCCACACAAATTGAGTTTTGCTTATCCCATGATTCCACTTCCTGCTTTCAGCCCACAGGGCCAACTTGGAAACCCCCTCGTGGCCCAGCACCCAGACCGTGGTTCCTGGTAAATAAAGAGAAGTGTTGTATGAAACTATTTTATTAAACATGCAATAAACACACTGGCAAGGAAAGCCACACTGCAAAACATACACAGCAAAACACAGTTTGTGCGACAGGGCCAAGAATGCCCAAGCTTCACAGTTGCTGCCTCACGTCCCAGAACAAAACTTGCAAACACAACAGGTGATGGACCGAATGTGGATCAATGTCACACACTCAACCCAGTCCAAAGATCGGGGCCCAAATCCATCGTTATTTTGCACTCCACACCACCCCGGGTTAGACAATGGCGATATGCAAATCAGCTCTGACCCTGTGCCCCATGGGAACAGTCCAGTCCGAACTACAAAAGCCATGTCCTTCCCAGAACGGAATCAAGCATCCGAGGACCGGACCGGTTTCGAGGTAACACCTCTCATCAGCCCGGCTAGCTTGACTCCAGTGGTGTGGAGTGCCTGGGACCCACGTCTGGGCATCCCCAGCGCACTTAGGGCGGAATATGCAAACACAACAGGTGATGGACCGAATGTGGATCAATGTCACACACTCAACCCAGTCCAAAGATCTGGGCCCAAATCCATCGTTATTTTGCACTCCACACCACCCCGGGTTAGACAATGGCGATATGCAAATCAGCTCTGACCCTGTGCCCCATGGGAACAGTCCAGTCCGAACTACAAAAGCCATGTCCTTCCCAGAACGGAATCAAGCATCCGAGGACCGGACCGGTTTCGAGGTAACACCTCTCATCAGCCCGGCTAGCTTGACTCCAGTGGTGTGGAGTGCCTGGGACCCACGTCTGGGCATCCCCAGCGCACTTAGGGCGGAATATGCAAACACAACAGGTGATGGACCGAATGTGGATCAATGTCACACACTCAACCCAGTCCAAAGATCTGGGCCCAAATCCATCGTTATTTTGCACTCCACACCACCCCGGGTTAGACAATGGCGATATGCAAATCAGCTCTGACCCTGTGCCCCATGGGAACAGTCCAGTCCGAACTACAAAAGCCATGTCCTTCCCAGAACGGAATCAAGCATCCGAGGACCGGACCGGTTTCAAAACTTAACACATATCCTGTGCTCACTGAGCACTACCTGCTGCTGTCTGGTCTGATGTACCTTTTGTAACAGTCAGATGACCATCTCCCTAATTGTTTGATGCCCTCTGACGCCGTTTCGTGTCCTCTGGTCTCGCCGTCCAGAGGCCTGTTCTAGCGTCGGTGTGCTGTGCCTGCGGTTGGGTGAGTCGTCCCCACTCGGGGACGCGTTGTTAGTTTTCTTTATCAGCTTTGGTCTTGGCTCCTTGGAGAAGCCGCGAGCGGGGGTCTTGGCGTGCCGGGATTGAGCTGTGGGACCGCTGTGTTGTTGCAAAATGTTTGCCCAGAGGTAGCTCACTGGTAGCGCGCATGCTTTGCATGTAGGAGGCCCTGGGTTCTATCCCCGGTATCTCCAGACTCGCGAAGCAAATATAAATAATTACATTTTCCTTTTCCTGATAGCCCGGGAGGGGGCGATCATGGGACTGCGGGTGGAGTCGATTGTTGTTGACGCTTACTTCTCGCATCTGTTATTCTGTGAATGGGCCGGACGGCTCTTTGAAGTACGGGGCCAGAAGATGAATTCGATGATCTTTTACAGGAGTTCGAATCCCTGCTTGACTCGCACTTCTCTTTCCGTGCCTTGCATTGTTTTGTGGTGCCGGGCAGACTTTTAGTCAGCGAGCGGAGCATTGTAGGTTTTATAGATGTTTTATTATTATTATTAGGGGTGGGATACAGGGAACTCGATTGCTTATTAGAGGTGGGACTACAGACTTTTATGCTTCAGACACTGTACTTAAGTGAAGCATAGTGGGAGCTGGTAAATGTTCCAATTGTATGTGCATGTGCCTACCCTGGGTGCAGTAGGGCGTTTTCACCACGGGGTGGCACTGTTCCGCAGTTACGGTCTTCCTTCACGCCAGAGCTTGGTTGTTAGCGTAAGGGGTCTCCTGGTTATTTCTTCACGCTTTGACATAGAGAGTTTTCCTTCCACGTTGTTCGCCTTTATTCAGGGGCCTGACTGGGAGGGGTGCTATTGCTCACAGGCACCGTGTCAGGTTTCTCGGGGCGCTCTTGGGAAACATCTCTACGGCCATCTATTTCTTAGCTTAGGCTAGACTGGTATCGCGCTATTTTAGTGCAAACCGGCCTCTTCTTGGCGAGTGATCGTTGGATGGTAACACGGCTTAGATGCGCTTGGCTGGGTTTATACCCTTAAGCCCCCTCATTACGTTGTGCACACCTGGTCCCGCTCGATGTGGCTGGTGTGGGGGCCTCTTGGCCAGGCACATGCGGGCACTTATACTCAGGCTTTCCGACCTCTTTGGCCCCACCTGTTTGTGCCGCAGAATAGCTATGTTAGCTCAGGGTCATCGCGCACGGTCAGCAGGCCAATAGGGTTGTTGGCCTGGGCTGCGTCCTCCAAGTGCGACGGGCTTTGCCCTGCCCCGTAGTTGCATCAGGTCCACGTGGGGCACGAAGGGATTATTGGGGACCGTTCCGCCTTTGCATGTAACAACTATGTTGCGGTGGCTGCGCCGGCGTTCCGATTATTGTGGTAGAAAGTTCTTGGTGTTTATGTGGAGTGGTGGATTATCCCCTCAGATGGGGGCAAGGGACCCGCTGTGGGCGTACAGGTAATGGTTTCTTTGGAACAATTGCACGTATCTCTTTAAGGCATAAGATTACAATGCCAAAGTCAATTCAGTGCTGGAAGGGTTCACGGATCCAGGGACAAATGTTGTAAGAGCGATTGTGACGCTAATTGGAGCGGCTTCATCTCTGTTTATGTATTGCACGTTCCTCTGTGCCGAGTATTTAGATGAGCTTGATCCTCCCAGCAGCTCCGGTTCGCAGTCGCACCACTCTGGACCAAAGCACCTCCACTGCTAGGGTGGACGCTGGCATCATGCCTCACAAGTTTTGGAGTAAGGCACGGTCGCATTCTATTTTCATTACTGTTGGTAAATGTTTGATTGTGAGGTGCCAAAGCGCTAAGGATTTGTTCATCTAGAAATTGGAGAGCACCCAGTCGTTGCCACTTTATGGCTTTGGTGTTGCTTTTACCAGGGACCGGGTGTACTATTTTGTCACGGGTTTCTTTATGTAGTATGGTGTACTGTCAGGGGACCACGTCTGGTATTGGTCGGCCATTGTTTAACGGACATTGTTCGTTTCCTGCCGGGGTTGGCGGCGACGGAGCCATGCCAGCTGCTCGGGCCTACGGTGCGGCAGGCCTCGATGTGCGATTGGCAATTGGGAACTGTAGAGGCACGGGGGCTGCCCGCATCCCCAAAGTGCTAGAACCCCTCCCCCCCCTCCATTGATCCATGGAATTGCAGCGTCCGGTAGGAGAGCGGCACCCGGTGCTCGCGGTATAAATTTGGCTCGCCGCAGCTTTCTGGTATACCGTGATCTCGTCCATGGCAGCGTTGGTGCCTTGTATTGTTATCCGGTGCGGGGGGTGCAGCGCGGACGGTAGAGGCTATTGCTTCTAGGAGCATAGTCTCGGTGGGGGTCGCGCAGCAGTCTGGTCAGGGCCGTAGCCGCCTTGTATGTTGCCCGTGGTTGCAGTAGCTCCAGGAGGTTATTGGGATTCATTTTAACTTCTGGATTTTACTTCAGGCTGTTCTACCTCTTCCCCAGCTTAGAATGTGCTCTGGGGTACACATCACTAAAGGTTGCGCTAGCATGTCTCTCAAATTAGGTCTTTAGGTGACAGACTCTGGGCTTCTAGTGTGGCGGGCAATAATGCTGAGCTAGCACTCATGAGGATGCTGTATGCGCAACATTGCAAAATTCCAAATTAAAAGGCCCACATCCCCAAGTATTATAAAGGTATATAGGCACGGGTTTTAATTTGCGGCAGGAGTTGGTCCAGGCAGGTGCCAGCGGTTCCAGTGGTGCCTGGCTGCAAGCCTTTTTTGGAATTTCTGGACAGTAAGCTAGTGTCCGGGAGGCCTCTGTGCCTAAACGGTGCAACGTTTTAGGCACTCGTTGCTATTGGAAGATGAGGGGGTCATACTGCATAAACGGACGTCTTTGGGCGGTGGAAGCGGGTTCGAGTATTGTTTTAGCGCTCCGCATGAAGCTAGGATCAATGACAATTGTCAATTTGTCTGACCAGGGCTTTCAATAGGTAATAGTCTGTTGCAGCAACAAGCTAGATACATAGACAATTAGACTAGTAAATAGGTCTTATCACGCACCAATCTTTGGAGCTTAGTCACGTGACATAAACTTACTACATTCTGGGATACGTTTTCCATGTGCAGGGGGCAGTATCTTTGCACATTGATAGCACAGCCTTGGAGAGAACATATCATTTACATGTTCATTGCTAGCCTCCTTATTCTCACAATTTCCTGCTTCCACTTTCCAGGTTTTATACCAAGTACACCACTGAGCCCTTTTGCTTTTGGAACTACTAGAACCATGGACTAGCAAGCATACTCCGGGTTACAGTAAGCCTCTAACTGATATAAGACACCATCCATATCCGGACGCAAACTCGATGTAGAGATAACTAACAGTGTCTCACATATTCAAGCGAAGGTACAGGTTTCATTACGTACCTATAACAGGTAGAAGGACAATTCTGTAATACATGCCTCCCGCAAACCTCAGGAACACTCGGGGAAGACACTTCCATTGCCATGGAGAATAGACCGTGCTTTTTCGAGGTCTTCTTCGGGATACTAGTGGGGGATATGTATGGAATTGGGAAGTGTCTCTTCAGGTTGAGAACTTTTGGTCAGTTTGAAGGCCTGAGAAGAGGGGGTGCTCCTAGGTTACTTGGTATGGTACGAGTTAGATGTGTTTTCATCACCACACCATAGTGCATTGATCATCTTCAGACTTTGCTTCTGAATATAAACTTAGTTTCAGGACACGGCACCACACTACTGCCCCTCTCTGCGCAAGTTTTGCCCCACCCATCTCCTTCCAGGAATGTAATATGGATTAACTATTATCGTACTGACATATATGCAGAACTTATGTAGAGGTAGCATTCGGTGTGTACAAAAGTTAGTGTCGTGCGCATGTTACATAAGAGTGCCTAAAACAGGCAGAAAGTATTCCGCAATATTTGGCACACATTCAAACTCAAGAACCCACTAGGAAGTCTCTTCTTTAGTCAAGGAGATTAGAACCGGTATAACTAAAGGTCTTCCTTCAGATAAGAGACAGGGCACACTTAGAATTTGGAAGTGCCTTTTAAGGAGGAACACAGTGAGGCAGTTTGTAGGTCAAGGAGGAGGAGGTGTCCTGAGTAGAATGGTAAGGGGACGAGGCTTGAGGTGTTCCTAAGCACACTCTCCTTGTGCTATGGCCATTCTCAGCTTAGCACCTGAACTATGGAATTAGTAGCTAGACACCTCTCTACACTCTGCCTCTGGCGCTGTAGGTACGCAATTGTTTTCCCCGCCCCACTCCTACGACTATGTAATTGAAATTATTTGTTTTTCTAACTGACAGACACGCTTGGCCTGGTAGCAAGGGAGCAGTTGCCCAAGTCTCTTTGTAAAGTATTCTTATTGTGATATGAGGGGGGGGGGGGGCGGGACTTCTATGGTTTATTTATATATCATATGCATGAACCTCGCTGGAGAACCACGCTCTCTCATGGGGGCCGCCCGAACTTTCTACAGGTAGAAGGGTCTTAGCACACTTTGGACAGTGAGCTAGGGTAAGGGACACCCAGGTTCTCACCAGGAGTCATTACGGCCCGATTTTAGGGCACGCAGGTTATGCTCCATGGAAGTCATACATTGGTAGTCAGCTGGCATGTAGGAAGAGAGCAGGTCGTCCTGCGGGATGGGATGTTTCCTCCGTTAAACAACTTGAGTCCTGGCAAGTAGGGATGCGTTAGGCAAATATTGGGGGTCTCTATCTGTATGTGGTGGGAATATACTTCATCCCCAGTGACAATATTGGAACGTTGTCTTTTATAGGGAGTGTAGGACGGTCCCTGCACCCCCTGTGCAATAATGGAAGGGGATCTATTCACAGCAACTGATACGCAATTAAGGGACTCTGATCCTGGTGATCCAGGTAGCTGTAGGCTTACCGGTCATTGCTGATTAGAGGTTGTTCTCTTGGATTTGTCCTCTCTTCCAGAAACTCTCGCATTTCTTCCCATTTTGGTCTAACAATTCCTAGTAGAAAGGCCTGCCAGGCCTTAGAGCAGGTACAGGGGAAGAGCACATTGGGGCCAGTATGTGGGTCCTGGGTCAGCACGTCCGAGATTGGGGTGAACGTTCGTTCCAATTGCCGGAAAATCGGAAGGTGGTGGATAAGTCTGAAGGCACCTGGTTCTTTTTTGGGCACGACCCCCAGGGGAGATACAACAAAATTCTCTAGAGGTGGGTGCAGGAAAAGACCTCCTATTCTGTTCAATGATCTCTCTTTTTCCACCTTCGCCCTCACCACTTCTGGTTGTTCCTTGGCAGATCTAAGGTTGTCAGCATCCTTGCTTCCCAGAGCACCTGTGAAGGGGATCCTAAAGCCTTCATGGAAACCAAATAAAAGCAAGCGGCTGTCTGCCTCAAAGGGATAACGCCTGAGCAAAGGAGTGTTTTTGTCAAGGATCACAGGGGACCCTCCAAGTGGCGCTAGTGAAAACTTGGTGGAGGAGAGGGTGAGACTGGAGAAAGAGAGAGCCAAGAAAGCTCGCTATACTGCAACGGGGGAGTGTCTGAGAGCGAGTAAGGAGGAGCCAGACACGGGGACCTGCTGCCTGTCCCCAACTTACTGTCCCCCCTTACTAGCTGACTGGGAGCTCTGTTTGGAATGGCAAGGGGCTGAGTTGCGAGGTGGGGTCCCCCACAAGTGTTACAGGCATGTACGAATTTGCATGTCTTCCCCCAGGAGCAAGACCCATTGTTGAAGAGGCGACAAGTGCCAGGTGGAGATCGCTTGAAGCCACCTCTGGCCCCACCCCCTCTGCGGCCCCCTCGAAAGGAATGTTTACCCTTGCCCCTAAAATAGGAGGATCCCCCTGTAGAAGACTGCCCACTGGGAGCACAGCTAGCTGTTCCAACTGCAAGCTGACCCCGAGCTCCCATGTGCTCCATCCAGAGCTGCACCTCCTTTTGATCCCAGTTCATCTCTGGGCATTGAGACATTTTCCTTCTGAACTCCCTATCGCAGTTGATCCATCCATTGCCCCCCCATTTCAAGGCCTCATTGTGGATGATCCTAGAATATTGTACCAGGCCTGGGCCCTGTTCAGGAAAACGTTCCATGGTGACGGACGTTGAAATGGAGAAAGCTTCTAGCCAGTTGGCAATGTTCTTTTCAGGCCATGGCTAATACTTTACCTTTTTGTCATCTTCCTTTGCCCCAAATTTTCTAGCATCCATGCCTTCCTGACCCAACATAAGCAGTGTAAAGATATCAATAAACTCCCTTTTCCAAATGTCCTCTTTGGCAGCTAGAGGTACCTGCCAAGCCAAGGAGCATCGCCCAGAGAGGAGTGGTGCAGTGGAGATCGCAGGGACAGGTGAAGGCGAGGGAACAAGCAAAGGGCTGGAAGCAGGAGGCACCCCTGAGGGAGCGCTTTTGGCGGCAGAGGGCGTGATTGGAACCAGTGCAATGGCCACGGAAGGAGCGGCAGGGACACTCCCCAGCAGCGCCACGCTCGGCGCCCCATCTAAAATTGTGTTAGCCACAGGTGTAGTTGCAACTTGCACTGAATCCCCCTGCTTGGCAACCTGAACAGATGACCAAACAGTGGAGGCTGCTGGAACAGGACTCCCGCTAACCACACTACTACCCCGAGCTTGTGGTGAGCTAGCAGCAGAAAACCCCCCTTGAAAACGCCCCATAAAATTGTTCAAAGTGCCCAATACTTTAGTCAGATCGTCTCTGGTAGCGAAATTACCTTCGGCAGCCTGGTTGTCCTTGGAGAGGACCGGGGGCGATGGCGTCGCACTTGCCCCTTGTGACGGGACCTCACAGGGTTCGCCACCGATTTGCTTCATG
The DNA here is from genome assembly GCF_964263255.1 of Lissotriton vulgaris. Classification (NCBI taxonomy): domain Eukaryota; kingdom Metazoa; phylum Chordata; class Amphibia; order Caudata; family Salamandridae; genus Lissotriton; species Lissotriton vulgaris. The sequence continues at coordinate 43,041 of NW_028244793.1, forward strand.
TCAGCGGCAAAGATTCCAGAGGGAAATCCCTAATAGTGGGCTTTCTGATCCGTTTGGGCCTGGAGGGAGCGGCATCGGTTCTGTTCTGGGTCTGGCGTGTTCATCAAGTTCTGTGCCCAAGCAAGGCCTTTAAGCTTTGCCATCTCCAAAAAATGTGTCCACACTGTGAGAAGTTGGCCTGGTATATAATGCTCACTAATTCTTAGTGATCACTTTGTACCATGCCAAGCAACCCTTATGATGATTGGTTGTAATTCAACCTTGTAGACCAGTTATCCTAGTGGTAACGTGGACAAAGCAGTCTTAGGCTAAACTCTGAAAGGCATGTGAAGCCAGCTGTTATACCATACACAACCCCCTTGAATACCAAATGAAAGGGACACCACACAGATATATATTGAAAATATATATTGATTTATTAACTATAAAATCCCCTGGACTCTTTATGAGCACAGAAGCACAAGCGTTAAATCACAAGACAGTTTAAAATACACAAAAGTTGCACAATATGGATGAGCCCTAGGGGCCACCTAAACCATATACTAAGAAAGTGGTATAAGAGATACCAATAGGAAAGGGAACAGGCCTAGGGCCTTGGGAATCGCTGGAGCTATTCGAGACTAGCAATGATTAAGTCGGGAAAGGCCCGCGGGACTCGGGTGCAGTGTTCAAAGTGCACGCACTTTCCAATGTAAAGTCTATGGTGCGTAAAAGTTACACAAAGTTAGTTTAAAGGCACTTCCGCTGAACCTAGAGGAACAAAACTTAAGACACAGACCCTAGAGGTGTGTACCAGTGTAGGGACACCGGCGTTGCAATGTTACCTCACCCACAGGAAGTGGGTGCACAGGGTCGAAGTGGCGTCGGGTTTTGACACGCAGGTTCTTGGCGCTTGAAGCTGAAGATGCTGCAGGCGATGTGAAGGAGAAGTGTCCTGTGGATCCAAGGGTGGATCTGAAGTGGTGAAGACCTGAAAGCAGAGGGGACAATGTTCAAAGTCACTGACCAGTGACCACCGTGGAACCAGATTGGAACCAGGCAAAGTTGGGTGCAAACAGGTGATGAGGTGTTGCTTCTCTCTGCAGCCACGTGGACACGAAGAGGTCAAGGACATCCAGGAGTCGATCACGAGCTGTCCCTCGAAGGCTCTAGCTGATGGCGGTGTCGGCAACTCGATTGAAGCAAACAAGCCTTGGCTAATGCAAGCCACGGGTAAAGTGAAAAAGGCTTATTACTCGGACCAGCAAGGTCAGAGCGGGTACTCCTTTCTACAGGAGCGAGGGCAGGTCTGGAGCAACCAGACCCACAGTGTAAATCGTAGGTTTCGTCGACAAGCGGCCGGGATGGCGAGTCGAGTGGCACAAAGCAAAAGGGCCCCACGCAGATCGTGGAGATGCTGGAGGGCTGATCTTTGGTGCAAGTGCTGCTCGGTTGTGGGGCTTCTTAAACCCCAAAGCACAGAGTCGAGGGTGCCTCGGGTACTGCGCAGTCAGCGTCTCGGGGGTCTTTCAAGATGTCCGCTCCCACGTCTCTCGGTGCCTCCACGGGTCCTTTCTTTGCAGGGACTGTGGATCAGGCTGTGAGAAATCTGGGAAGCTGGGTCTTGTCAGGCCCTGCACTCGGGCTCCGGCGGGAGGCGGCGGCAAAGCAGACATCGAGGTGCTGGGTGATGCCTGTGTTCACAGGGTGGCCCCTCCTAGGCCACAAGGGAGATTCTCTTCAGTCTTCTGTGCAGCAGAATGTCGAAGTCCAGTCTTCTTCTTGTTTAAAGTTGATTTCAGGATGATCTGCTGTGCAATGGCACTGCTCCCACTCTTATTCCCAATCTGAGGGGTGGATCACCTACTAGGTCCCTCCTCTGGGAGGAACCAGGAAGGGGAGTGGTTACACCCCCTCTCCTTTGTCCAGCTCCTCGCCAGGACTGGGGCTGGAAAGCCCCAGAACCGGTTTGGGCTGGCTTATGCACAGGGACACCTTGTGTGCCCCAGGCATGTCTCAATCTATTCAGCCCTGTCCTACCCAATACACAAAACCCTGTCTGGGGTGGTGCTCGCACCTCCCCAGGCAGGAAACCCTTTGTCCCAGCAGCAGGAGGTCAGACATGTGTCTGTGGTGGCAGCATCCATTTTGTGATGCTGAGGCTCTGGTTAACTTTAACCGGGGTTAAGGCTACACACATGTCGTGTCCCTCTAGAAGGGTGGAATGCTATCCCCGTCGCCAGAACTGGCGAGGGGATAGTATTCCAATTCGTATGACACCTTACTCGACATGTTTTGATAAAGCCAAACCAAAGATAGCATTTAACCGCGAGGATTATAATGCACTTAAGAGTATATGGTATGGCAATATCCCGGAACAGCTTAGGGAGTGGTTCCCGACAGCTGCAGACAGGCTCAGCTCATACTAGAGCACCATCTCACATATTTCCAAGCACTCTGCCTCCAGGATTGATGAGGCCTTCCATAGGAGTGGCTGATAGGAACATACGTGTCCAGTTTAGGGTTAGGCACAGGCATACTGTACCTCAGTAAGAGGTGATTACACCAACTTACCCCAGCTGAGTGATCAGCCAGTTGTGTCAAATATGGAGGCCAGGCCAGGGGTGGCACAATACATGCTGCAGCCCCTGGTAGGCCTTGGATGCACCTATGCCCTGGGTACCTAGGGTACACTGTTACAGGGGCCTATAAGGTGAACCAATTCCAATTGTGTTATGCACCTAAGGTACATGGAGTCCATTTTAAGGAGAGAGCAATCAGCCTGGGGCCCTGAATAGAGGGATCCCAGGCCAACTAAGTCAAAAACCAGCTAAACACCAGGCAAAAAGTTTGGGGGTAACCATAGTCAGATATCCACCTTCCTACACACACTGCGTCCTGGAAGGTGCCCGGCAACGAGTCCTCCACCTGGGTATTTTCTTGAAAGAGGGAAGGGGAACTTTGGCTGTCCATTCTTACTTCTGTTCGCCCACACGGAATCTGGGGATAAAAATTAGGATCAGCCACAGCACACACATGTAGACAAATACCCTGGCCGTCTTGAGTAACAACTGGTGCGTGTCCCAGACCCCTTCATACTTACATCCCAATGGTTCGATAAGTTGTAAACGAAAATTTGCAATCGATTTGGGGTGAGTTCAGCGAGAGAGAGCGAAAAGGAGCTATGGAGGGAAAATAGGTAACGTTAGTTGGCGCCCTGTAAGTGACAATCTTTCTGACGACACTCTGACGTGTGCGTTCTCCCTTTCCGTGCGCCCGCACCCTCCCTCTATGTCCCCACCAAGGACTGGTCCTTAACCCTATGCCTGTATCTGTCCTGCCAATTGTCCACTGGACCAATTCCTCGTCCTTTGCGCTGCTATTTTGCTTTCGATCCTGAAAGATGAAAGACATGGTCATAATGTTCCCTTCATTCCTTCAGCTGAGCATTTCCATCTGCATTGCTCCTTCCGTTTCAGGTGCCGTGCCACCATAGCCCATCTTCAATCCATCGAGTCATCGCCCATCGTACAAGTACCCGTTTCCTGAAAGTACAAATAATGTTAATGCCGGTACAAGACATATCTCAGCCCTGCCCGCCTCTACATTCCGAATCAAACTGCCTCAATCGGTATATATAAGTCTATTACCCTCTAGCAGCAACAGTAAACATAAAAGCTCCGGGCGCCTAGGGGAGTACCAGGTACATTACAAGAGGACAGACATACCCAAAGGTAGGCACTGGGCTGGAGTGAGATGCCCAGAATCACCTGAGGAGAGGCGGCGATGCCGAGGCAAGAACCCAGCACGGTGAGACTAAGTGATTTGCCCAGAAACACCTGGGGACAGGCGGCGTAACCGAGCCTCGAACCCAGCACCCCCAGGTCCAAGGTCGGGCGCCCTAGCTGATAGGCCAACTCCTCTCCCGCGAGACGTAGGCCTGACAGAAGTATAGCGACCCAGATACCGCATACCAAGCACGACGTACGTGCCACTACTGGCCACAGACATATAGTTGCAGGAGAAGGGACCCGGACCCCCGTGGAGAGCCAGTGGTCGGCCCGTTCCGCAGAGAAAGGGGAAAAAATTCGCAAATACCGGACAAGGCACGCCAGCGAGCAGACCATACCTGGATGGCCGTGCTGCCCGTCCGGCACTCCCCGCACGGGTACTGTGCAGGGCGAGGCGAAGGCAAAACCTCAGATCCCAGAGACGCCCGGAAAGAGTGGCCCTCAGGCCGTGCGGCATCTCCCCCGGGAAGGGAAGGAGAACCCCGGGAGAGGAGGGAGTAGGCGGACCGACGCTGCATAGACTCCCATAATAGCTGCGAGTGTCAGTGCCTGGCGAGAGCTCATATCGAACGCATGCTCGATCCCCGAGGGGGGGGGGGCGATGGTCAGAATCATTCCTATCTTGTGCATGACTCTTCTCTCTCCGCCGTGACGGCGAGATCGGATCAAGGAATGGAATGCGAAAAGAGAAAGTGGAATGCAGGGATAAAATTATAGGCATCGCACCTGCGGGCCTGCGCTCCACCACTGAGCACATGCTGGACACCGCATAGCCCCCAAAGTGCAGTGAAGAAACTCCAAGACATGTCGGAAGGACGAGTGCCCAAGACCATAAAGAAAGCAGTGTAGACCCGTGCACTCCGGCCCCTGCACTATGAGGTAGGCATGGTCCAAAGCTGCCCCAAAATGGCCACACACCCACGCCCTTCCCCCCTATATCCGAAGGGACCGACTGCCCCTTGAAAATGGCCGCCCTGACCCACGCGGCCGGACAATGGCGCCCCCGAAAATGGCCACTGCCAAACCCCATAACCGCGCGCTAATTGGAGGTCACGAGGTACAGCTGGCCTACCTGACCTGGGAGAAACTCAGCAGTGTGGACCGACCCCACACAAAGAGGTAGGCAGGCGACTACATGTAGAGGAATGGACTCCAGGCCCCGGAGGGTCTGAGGAGAGGACCACCTAGGAAAGAGTGCGGGCAGCGATCCGCGCCTCTTGCGTGCCCGCTAGCTGACTGACTTTACACTTTAAAGGAGAAGGGACTACCGCAAACCCGCTACCTCACTTGGACGGAGCGAGACGCTGCTAAAGCTCGAGGTGACTCCAGACTTGGGAGAGATGCTAGTGCTAACTACTATCCAGGACAAGAGACGTCCCCGACCACTGATACTCCAACTGAATACACGCATGCTTCCCCAGGCCGATTACACCGAGTGGCCCTGATCACCATAAGTAAGAAATGCCATGAGTGCCATTCCCGCTGACGCTGGAAACGAACCCAGGTCCCCTGGGTCGGAGGCGAGCGCGCAGGTAAATGAGCCACACCCACTGCCCAGAAAAGAAACTATCCTACGTAAACCCGCTCCGCAAGTAAGGATGATAGAAAATACGGAATGTACTTTAAATAAGACATCATCCGATACACCATAAAATAGTTCGATACCAAACGGCAACAGAGCCCCGCCCAGTGCCCAGCCCCCCGAGAGCAAACTACACAAAATTAATTAACTCCACATAGTCTCGACATTTAAATGTCCCAGCTTCAGCGGCCCGATACTAAGCAGGCCACCCGGCCAATCTCAACCCCCCTAATGGGGGGAGCGAGCATGAAGGGGGAAAAGCCTATCACCTTTGATCCTGATGATCCTGGGCACCAACATCGAGGGCAGTAGGAGCAGATAGGTTAACGAAGAGGGTGGGAAGCACAAATGGCAAACCTACCAATTACCAGAGGAAGGGGACCAGCAGGATCGTGAACTTATTCAGCCTGAAAGGGCATTGTAGGTGAGCACAAACAATAAATCAAAATTTCCTTGCTGCCACAAGGATCCAGGTGGCCGGCGTCAAGGAGCGGATGAAACCAGTTTGCTTAATGCTCGAATTTTCGTGCAGTTCAGGTTACTTGCAGTTCCAGCGGTTAACAGGACCTCATGCTGGGGCTACTGAAGGGGACGATGTATCAGTTTTCCTCGAGTCTGACTCTCCATGCAAGCATACAGGCATAGTCAGTCCAGTCAGTTCCAGTGAAGACAGACCAAGGGGGTGCACTTATGTATTGGTCGAGTAAGCTGGGTTAGCTCGCATACTCTAAGTACTAGTTTGTGCAAGTGTCCTCGGGGCACCGCAAGTGGGGATAACATGGCCATGCCTGGCGCGCCTGGATCACTTCCATATTAATTTGGCATTCCACCCCCCCCCCTTTTTTCCTTGATTTTCAGTTGGCTTAGACATGTTCCACATCACCATAAAGTATCGCTTCGGTCCTTGTAGCGGTCCGAATTGGGGTCAGTCACAGGCCAGGGAGGGGGGATTCCTGTTTCAAGCCCATAGGTATAAGGAAGAATCCGGCTGGAGCACCAGAAGTGGACATGTTGCAAAGTAAATGCCAAGTCACATGAAGCAGGTGTCATGCAGGCACAATCGATACAAGAGGTAGCAAACGGTGCTTCACAGTAGGGAAAGTGATAGGTGTTCAAGTTACGAAAGTGTACAAAGTACATGAAGAGGTAAAATTCTGCAGGAAAGGGAGGACACTCAAATACAGGAACAAACCTTACGTAGGCAATGGTGGCACTTGTGCAAGTACCGGACGCCCAAACACATGAACAAATATTGCGTAGGCAATGGTAGTACTTGTGCAAATACCAGAAGCAAAGACAATGTAAGGTTGCCTACAGTGGGTTACAGGAGAATAGTGACGGGTGTCTGTTACAATAGAGTACCAAACACAGGTAGAAGGATAACACTGCAATAAATGGCAGACCCTCAAACCGCACAGACCCTCCAACACAAGAACACTCCGGGAAGACACTTCCATAGTCAAGGAGAATAGAATTTTCTATATGAATAGGTCTTCCATCCGATTAGAGAATAGTAAAAGGACGAGTTAGGAGGTGATGCTAAGCACACACTCCATGGTGCAACGATCATTAGCAGATCCAGCATGTGAAAAAGTGACTTAGTTTCTAGACGCTACATGGATGCATCTGGCTCCAAACATGCTTGGCCTGGGTAGCTTGTGGTACATTCTTGGCCCCTGTCTCATAAGGGAGAATCCGGATTGGTACATGAGGGGTTGGGGGGCCGGGCTTCTAATGAATGTTTTCTGTCGCTAATGCAGGAACTGCGCTGGAGAACCGCCCTACTCAAAGGGCAAGGCCACCTGCCACCAACAGGTAGAAGGGTCGTAGCACACTGGGGGCAGTGTGCCAGGGTCGGGGGGACCCATGTTCTCGCCTCAGTGTCATTACGGTCCCTGGTTGGGGCGCGCAGGCTACACCCAGGAAAGTGATACGTTGGTCGGGACAGATTGGGTAACCCCATGGAAATAGTGTGATGTTCCATCTCGGAGGAACTACTGTAGAGTCTGGTCAATTGGGTTCTGCTGGGCAATACTTAGGGCATTCTCACAGGAAGCTGTGGCAGAGCAAAGGGGAATCCTGCATGCCTTCCTAATAATTTGAAAAGCCATTATCTTTTAAACAGCTGGTTGATCTGGGCATTGTATGCACCCCATGTGCGTAGGGAATGTGTTGTGCAAATAATGGGCCTGATCCTGGCGTTCGAGTGAGCAATAAGCGTACCTGTCAGCACGTGTTGGGGATGTTTTTTATGGATTTGTTCTGTCTTCCAGAAGCGCAGGGGCTCGCTCCAGAAGGGTCAGATCCCGCCGAACTGGCGGGCATGCCAAGGCCGGGAGCCGGTACACTGGAAGAAGACACAGGACCAGTGTGTGGGGGCTGAGCTAGAACGTCCAGGATTGGAGTTTAACTTTTTCTAACTTACTGGGCAAACGGAGCAAATACGCAGGCACCAATCTGAATAGGTCAGGTGGTAATGTGAGCAGGAAAAGCCCAGCCCTCATTAGCAGAAAAAGTGCAGCTTTAAATTCAGCACTGCACGCTCCCCCCACACAGAGAACAAGTACAGCAGCCGTGCAAGCTTCCCTCATAAACAATACAAGTGCAGCTTTAAATTCAGTACTGCAAACTCCCCCCCACAGAGAACAAGTACAGCAGCCGTGTAAGCCTCCCTCATAAACGCACTGCAAACTCCCCCACACAGAGAACAAGTACAGCAGCCGTGCAAGCTTCCCTCATTAGCAGAACAAGTGCAGCTTTAAATTCAGCAGTGTACGCTCCCCCACATAGAGAACAAGTACAGCAGCCGTGCAAGCTTCCCTCATTAGCAGAACAAGTGCAGCTTTAAATTCAGCACTGTACGCTCCCCCCACACAGAGAACAAGTACAGCAGCCGTGCAAGCTTCCCTCATAAACAGAACAAGTGCAGCTTTAAATTCACAACTGCAAGCTTCCCCACACGTAGAACAAGTACAGCAGCCGTGCAAGCTTCCCTCATAAACAGAACAAGTGCAGCTTTAAATTCACAACTGCAAGCTTCCCCACACGGAGAACAAGTACAGCAGTGGTGCAAGCTTCCCTCATTAGCAGAACAAGTGCAGCTTTAAATTCAGCACTGCAAGCTTCCCCACACGGAGAACAAGTACAGCAGCTGTGCAAGCTTCCCTCATTAGCAGAGCAAGTGCAGCTTTAAATTCAGCAGTGCAGACCCCCCCACACGGAGAACAAGTACAGCAGCCGTGCAAGCTTCCCTCATAAACAGAACAAAAGCAGCTTTAGATTCAGCAACGCACACTCCCACACATGCGGAACAAGTACAGCAGTCGTGCAAGCTTCCCTCATTAGCAGAACAAGTGCAGCTTTAAATTCAGCACTGCAAGCTCCCCCACACAGAGAACAAGTACAGCAGCCGTGCAAGCTTCCCTCATAAACAGAACAAGTGCAGCTTTAAATTCAGTACTGCAAACTCCCCCCACAGAGAACAGGTACAACAGCCGTGCAAGCTTCCCTCATAAACAGAACAAGTGCAGCTTTACATTCAGCACTGCACGCTCCACCACATGCGGAACAAGTACAGCAGCCGTGCAAGCTTCCCTCATAAACAGAACAAGTGCAGCTTTAAATTCAGCACTGCACGCTCCCCCACACGGAGAACAAGTACAGCAGCCGTGCAAGCTTCCCTCATAAACAGAAAAAGTGCAGCTTTAAATTCAGCACTGCACGCTCCCAAACACGTGGAACAAGTACAGCAGTCGTGCAAGCTTCCATCATAAACAGAAAAAGTGCCGCTTTAAATTCAGCAGTGCACGCTCCCCCACACGGAAAGCAAGTGTAGCAGCCATGCAAGCTTCCCTCATAAACAGAACAAGTGCAGCTTTAAATTCAGCACTGCACGCTCCCCCACATGCGGAACAAGTACAGCAGCCGTGCAAGCTTCCCTCATAAACAAAACAAGTGCAGCTTTAAATTCAGCACTGCAAGCTCCACCACACGGAGAACAAGTACAGCAGCTGTGCAAGCTTCCCTCATTAGCAGAGCAAGTGCAGCTTTAAATTCAGCACTGCAAACTCCCCCCACACGGAGAACAAGTACAGCAGCCGTGCAAGCTTCCCTCATTAGCAGAGCAAGTGCAGCTTTAAATTCAGCACTGCAAACTCCCCCCACACGGAGAACAAGTACAGCATCCGTGCAAGCTTCCCTCATAAACAATACAAGTGCAGCTTTAAATTCAGTACTGCAAACTCCCCCCACAGAGAACAGGTACAACAGCCGTGCAAGCTTCCCTCATAAACAATACAAGTGCAGCTTTAAATTCAGCACTGCAAACTCCCCCCACAGAGAACAGGTACAGCAGCCGTGCAAGCGTCCCTCATAAACAATACAAGTGCAGCTTTAAATTCAGTACTGCAAACTCCCCCCACAGAGAACAGGTACAACAGCCGTGCAAGCTTCCCTCATAAACAATACAAGTGCAGCTTTAAATTCAGCACTGCAAACTCCCCCCACAGAGAACAGGTACAGCAGCCGTGCAAGCGTCCCTCATAAACAATACAAGTGCAGCTTTAAATTCAGTACTGCAAACTCCCCCCACACGGAGAACAAGTACAGCATCCGTGCAAGCTTTCTCATAAACAGAACAAGTGCAGCTTTAAATTCAGCACTGCACGCTCCACCACACGGAGAACAAGTACAGCAGCCGTGCAAGCTTCCCTCATAAACAGAACAAGTGCAGCTTTAAATTCAGCACTGCACGCTCCACCACACAGAGAACAAGTACAGCAGCCGTGCAAGCTTCCCTCATAAACAGAACAAGTGCAGCTTTAAATTCAGCACTGCACGCTCCACCACATGCCGAACAAGTACAGCAGCCGTGCAAGCTTCCCTCATAAACAGAACGAGTGCAGCTTTAAATTCAGCACTGCACGCTCCCCCACACGGAGAACAAGTACAGCAGCCGTGAAAGCTTCCCTCATAAACAGAAAAAGTGCAGCTTTAAATTCAGCACTGCACGCTCCCAAACACGCGGAACAAGTACAGCAGTCGTGCAAGCTTCCATCATAAACAGAACATGTGCAGCTTTAAATTCAGCAGTGCACGCTCCCCCACACGGAGAGCAAGTGTAGCAGCCATGCAAGCTTCCATCATAAACAGAACAAGTGCTGCTTTAAATTCAGCAGTGCACGCTCCCCCACACGGAGAGCAAGTGTAGCAGCCATGCAAGCTTCCCTCATAAACAGAAAAAGTGCAGCTTTAAATTCAGCACTGCACGCTCCCAAACACGCGGAACAAGTACAGCAGTCGTGCAAGCTTCCATCATAAACAGAACAAGTGCAGCTTCAAATTCAGCAGTGCACGCTCCCCCACACGGAGAGCAAGTGTAGCAGCCATGCAAGCTTCCCTCATAAACAGAACAAGTGCAGCTTTAAATTCAGCACTGCAAGATCCCCCACACAGAGAACAAGTACAGCAGCGGTGCAAGCTTCCCTCATAAACAGAACAAGTTCAGCTTTAAATTCAGCACTGCACGCTCCCCCACATGCGGAACAAGTACAGCAGCCGTGCAAGCGTCCCTCATAAACAGAACAAGTGCAGCTTTAAATTCAGCACTGCACGCTCCCCCACATGCGGAACAAGTACAGCAGCCGTGCAAGCTTCCCTCATAAACAGAACAAGTGCAGCTTTAAATTCAGCACTGCACGCTCCACCACACGGAGAACAAGTACAGCAGCCGTGCAAGCTTCCCTCATAAACAGAACAAGTGCAGCTTTAAATTCAGCACTGCACGCTCCACCACATGCGGAACAAGTACAGCAGCCGTGCAAGCTTCCCTCATAAACAGAACAAGTGCAGCTTTAAATTCAGCACTGCACGCTCCCCCACACGGAGAACAAGTACAGCAGCCGTGCAAGCTTCCCTCATAAACAGAAAAAGTGCAGCTTTAAATTCAGCACTGCACGCTCCCAAACACGCGGAACAAGTACAGCAGTCGTGCAAGCTTCCATCATAAACAGAACAAGTGCCGCTTTAAATTCAGCAGTGCACGCTCCCCCACACGGAGAGCAAGTGTAGCAGCCATGCAAGCTTCCCTCATAAACAGAACAAGTGCAGCTTTAAATTCAGCACTGCACGCTCCCCCACATGCGGAACAAGTACAGCAGCCGTGCAAGCTTCCCTCATAAACAAAACAAGGGCAGCTTTAAATTCAGCACTGCAAGCTCCACCACACGGAGAACAAGTACAGCAGCTGTGCAAGCTTCCCTCATTAGCAGAGCAAGTGCAGCTTTAAATTCAGCACTGCAAACTCCCCCCACACGGAGAACAAGTACAGCAGCCGTGCAAGCTTCCCTCATTAGCAGAGCAAGTGCAGCTTTAAATTCAGTACTGCAAACTCCCCCCACAGAGAACAGGTACAACAGCCGTGCAAGCTTCCCTCATAAACAATACAAGTGCAGCTTTAAATTCAGCACTGCAAACTCCCCCCACAGAGAACAGGTACAGCAGCCGTGCAAGCTTCCCTCATAAACAATACAAGTGCAGCTTTAAATTCAGTACTGCAAACTCCCCCCACACGGAAAACAAGTACAGCAGCCGTGCAAGCTTCCCTCATAAACAGAACAAGTGCAGCTTTAAATTCAGCACTGCACGCTCCCCCACATGCAGAACAAGTACAGCAGCCGTGCAAGCTTCCCTCATAAACAGAACAAGTGCAGCTTTAAATTCAGCACTGCACGCTCCACCACACGGAGAACAAGTACAGCAGCCGTGCAAGCTTCCCTCATAAACAGAACAAGTGCAGCTTTAAATTCAGCACTGCACGCTCCACCACATGCGGAACAAGTACAGCAGCCGTGCAAGCTTCCCTCATAAACAGAACAAGTGCAGCTTTAAATTCAGCACTGCACGCTCCCCCACACGGAGAACAAGTACAGCAGCAGTGCAAGCTTCCCTCATAAACAGAAAAAGTGCAGCTTTAAATTCAGCACTGCACGCTCCCAAACACGCGGAAAAAGTACAGCAGTCGTGCAAGCTTCCATCATAAACAGAACAAGTGCCGCTTCAAATTCAGCAGTGCACGCTCCCCCACACGGAGAGCAAGTGTAGCAGCCATGCAAGCTTCCCTCATAAACAGAACAAGTGCAGCTTTAAATTCAGCACTGCACGCTCCCCCACATGCGGAACAAGTACAGCAGCGGTGCAAGCTTCCCTCATAAACAGAACAAGTTCAGCTTTAAATTCAGCACTGCACGCTCCCCCACATGCGGAACAAGTACAGCAGCCGTGCAATCGTCCCTCATAAACAGAACAAGTGCAGCTTTAAATTCAGCACTGCACGCTCCCCCACATGCGGAACAAGTACAGCAGCCGTGCAAGCTTCCCTCATAAACAGAACAAGTGCAGCTTTAAATTCAGCACTGCACGCTCCACCACACGGAGAACAAGTACAGCAGCCGTGCAAGCTTCCCTCATAAACAGAACAAGTGCAGCTTTAAATTCAGCACTGCACGCTCCACCACATGCGGAACAAGTACAGCAGCCGTGCAAGCTTCCCTCATAAACAGAACAAGTGCAGCTTTAAATTCAGCACTGCACGCTCCCCCACACGGAGAACAAGTACAGCAGCCGTGCAAGCTTCCCTCATAAACAGAAAAAGTGCAGCTTTAAATTCAGCACTGCACGCTCCCAAACACGCGGAACAAGTACAGCAGTCGTGCAAGCTTCCATCATAAACAGAACAAGTGCCGCTTTAAATTCAGCAGTGCACGCTCCCCCACACGGAGAGCAAGTGTAGCAGCCATGCAAGCTTCCCTCATAAACAGAACAAGTGCAGCTTTAAATTCAGCACTGCACGCTCCCCCACATGCGGAACAAGTACAGCAGCCGTGCAAGCTTCCCTCATAAACAAAACAAGGGCAGCTTTAAATTCAGCACTGCAAGCTCCACCACACGGAGAACAAGTACAGCAGCTGTGCAAGCTTCCCTCATTAGCAGAGCAAGTGCAGCTTTAAATTCAGCACTGCAAACTCCCCCCACACGGAGAACAAGTACAGCAGCCGTGCAAGCTTCCCTCATTAGCAGAGCAAGTTCAGCTTTAAATTCAGTACTGCAAACTCCCCCCACAGAGAACAGGTACAACAGCCGTGCAAGCTTCCCTCATAAACAATACAAGTGCAGCTTTAAATTCAGCACTGCAAACTCCCCCCACAGAGAACAGGTACAGCAGCCGTGCAAGCTTCCCTCATAAACAATACAAGTGCAGCTTTAAATTCAGTACTGCAAACTCCCCCCACACGGAAAACAAGTACAGCAGCCGTGCAAGCTTCCCTCATAAACAGAACAAGTGCAGCTTTAAATTCAGCACTGCACGCTCCCCCACATGCAGAACAAGTACAGCAGCCGTGCAAGCTTCCCTCATAAACAGAACAAGTGCAGCTTTAAATTCAGCACTGCACGCTCCACCACACGGAGAACAAGTACAGCAGCCGTGCAAGCTTCCCTCATAAACAGAACAAGTGCAGCTTTAAATTCAGCACTGCACGCTCCACCACATGCGGAACAAGTACAGCAGCCGTGCAAGCTTCCCTCATAAACAGAACAAGTGCAGCTTTAAATTCAGCACTGCACGCTCCCCCACACGGAGAACAAGTACAGCAGCAGTGCAAGCTTCCCTCATAAACAGAAAAAGTGCAGCTTTAAATTCAGCACTGCACGCTCCCAAACACGCGGAACAAGTACAGCAGTCGTGCAAGCTTCCATCATAAACAGAACAAGTGCCGCTTCAAATTCAGCAGTGCACGCTCCCCCACACGGAGAGCAAGTGTAGCAGCCATGCAAGCTTCCCTCATAAACAGAACAAGTGCAGCTTTAAATTCAGCACTGCACGCTACCCCACATGCGGAACAAGTACAGCAGCCGTGCAAGCTTCCCTCATAAACAGAACAAGTGCAGCTTTAAATTCAGCACTGCACGCTCCCCCACATGCGGAACAAGTACAGCAGCCGTGCAAGCTTCCCTCATAAACAGAACAAGTGCAGCTTTAAATTCAGCAACGCACGCTCCCAAACACGCAGAACAAGTACAGCAGTCGTGCAAGCTTCCATCATAAACAGAACAAGTGCCGCTTTAAATTCAGCAGTGCACGCTCCCCCACACGGAGAGCAAGTGTAGCAGCCATGCAAGCTTCCCTCATAAACAGAACAAGTGCAGCTTTAAATTCAGCACTGCACGCTCCCCCACATGCGGAACAAGTACAGCAGCCGTGCAAGCTTCCCTCATAAACAGAACAAGTGCAGCTTTAAATTCAGCAACGCACACTCCCACACATGCGGAACAAGTACAGCAGTCATGCAAGCTTCCCTCATAAACAGAACAAGTGCAGCTTTAAATTCAGCACTGCACGCTCCCCCACATGGAGAACAAGTACAGCAGCGGTGCAAGCTTCCATCATAAACAGAACAGGTGCAGCTTTAAATTCAGCACTGCAAGCTTCCCCACATGCGGAACAAGTACAGCAGTCGTGCAAGCTTCCATCATAAACAGAACAAGTGCCGCTTTAAATTCAGCAGTGCACGCTCCCCCACACGGAGAGCAAGTGTAGCAGCCATGCAAGCTTCCCTCATAAACAGAACAAGTGCAGTTTTAAATTTAGCACTGCACGCTCCCCCAAATGCGGAACAAGTACAGCAGCCGTGCAAGCTTCCCTCATAAACAAAACAAGTGCAGCTTTAAATTCAGCACTGCAAGCTCCACCACACGGAGAACAAGTACAGCAGCTGTGCAAGCTTCCCTCATTAGCAGAGCAAGTGCAGCTTTAAATTCAGCACTGCAAACTCCCCCCACACGGAGAACAAGTACAACAGCCGTGCAAGCTTCCCTCATAAACAATACAAGTGCAGCTTTAAATTCAGCACTGCAAACTCCCCTCACAGAGAACAGGTACAGCAGCCGTGCAAGCTTCCCTCATAAACAATACAAGTGCAGCTTTAAATTCAGTACTGCAAACTCCCCCCACACGGAGAACAAGTACAGCAGCCGTGCAAGCTTCCCTCATAAACAGAACAAGTGCAGCTTTAAATTCAGCACTGCACGCTCCCCCACATGCGGAACAAGTACAGCAGCCGTGCAAGCTTCCCTCATAAACAGAACAAGTGCAGCTTTAAATTCAGCACTGCACGCTCCACCACACGGAGAACAAGTACAGCAGCCGTGCAAGCTTTCCTCATAAACAAAACAAGTGCAGCTTTAAATTCAGCACTGCACTCTCCACCACATGCGGAACAAGTACAGCAGCCGTGCAAGCTTCCCACATAAACAGAACAAGTGCAGCTTTAAATTCAGCACTGCACGCTCCCCCACACGGAGAACAAGTACAGCAGCCGTGCAAGCTTCCCTCATGAACAGAAAAAGTGCAGCTTTAAATTCAGCACTGCACGCTCCCAAACACGCGGAACAAGTACAGCAGTCGTGCAAGCTTCCATCATAAACAGAACAAGTGCCGCTTTAAATTCAGCAGTGCACGCTCCTCCACACGGAGAGCAAGTGTAGCAGCCATGCAAGCTTCCCTCATAAACAGAACAAGTGCAGCTTTAAATTCAGCACTGCACGCTCCCCCACATGCGGAACAAGTACAGCAGCCGTGCAAGCTTCCCTCATAAACAGAACAAGTGCAGCTTTAAATTCAGCACTGCACGCTCCACCACATGCGGAACAAGTACAGCAGCCGTGCAAGCTTCCCTCATAAACAGAACAAGTGCAGCTTTAAATTCAGCAACGCACGCTCCCAAACACGCGGAACAAGTACAGCAGTCGTGCAAGCTTCCATCATAAACAGAACAAGTGCCGCTTTAAATTCAGCAGTGCACGCTCCCCCACACGGAGAGCAAGTGTAGCAGCCATGCAAGCTTCCCTCATAAACAGAACAAGTGCAGCTTTAAATTCAGCACTGCACGCTCCCCCGCATGCGGAACAAGTACAGCAGCCGTGCAAGCTTCCCTCATAAACAGAACAAGTGCAGCTTTAAATTCAGCAACGCACACTCCCACACATGCGGAACAAGTACAGCAGCCGTGCAAGCTTTCCTCATAAACAGAACAAGTGCAGCTTTAAATTCAGCACTGCAAGATCCCCCACACAGAGAACAAGTACAGCAGCCGTGCAAGCTTCCCTCATAAACAGAAAAAGTGCAGCTTTAAATTCAGCACTGCACGCTCCCAAACACGCGGAACAAGTACAGCAGTCGTGCAAGCTTCCATCATAAACAGAACAAGTGCCGCTTTAAATTCAGCAGTGCACGCTCCCCCACACGGAGAGCAAGTGTAGCAGCCATGCAAGCTTCCCTCATAAACAGAACAAGTGCAGCTTTAAATTCAGCACTGCAAGATCCCCCACACAGAGAACAAGTACAGCAGCGGTGCAAGCTTCAATCACAAACAGAACAAGTGCAGCTTTAAATTCAGCACTGCAAGCTCCCCCACATGCGGAACAAGTACAGCAGCCGTGCAAGCGTCCCTCATAAACAGAACAAGTGCAGCTTTAAATTCAGCACTGCACGCTCCCCCACACGGAGAACAAGTACAGCAGCCGTGCAAGCTTCCCTCATAAACAGAACAAGTGCAGCTTTAAATTCAGCACTGCACGCTCTCCCACACGGAGAACAAGTACAGCAGCCGTGCAAGCTTCCCTCATAAACAGAACAAGTGCAGCTTTAAATTCAGCACTGCAAGCTTCCCCACACAGAGAACAAGTACAGCAGCTGTGCAAGCTTCCCTCATAAACAGAACAAGTGCAGCTTTAAATTCAGCACTGCACGCTCCACCACACGGAGAACAAGTACAGCAGCTTGCAAGCTTCCCTCATAAACAGAACAAGTGCAGCTTTAGATTCAGCAACGCACACTCCCCCACACGGAGAGCAAGTGTAGCAGCCATGCAAGCTTCCCTCATAAACAGAACAGGTGCAGCTTTAAATTCAGCACTGCACGCTCCCCCACATGTAGAACAAGTACAGCAGCCGTGCAAGCTTCCCTCATAAACAGAACAAGTGCAGCTTTAAATTCAGCACTGCACACTCCCCCACATGCGGAACAAGTACAGCAGCCGTGCAAGCTTCCCTCATAAACAGAACAAGTGCAGCTTTAAATTCAGCAACGCACGCTCCCAAACACGCGGAACAAGTACAGCAGCCGTGCAAGCTTCCCTCATAAACAGAACAAGTGCAGCTTTAAATTCAGCACTGCAAGCTTCCCCACATGCGGAACAAGTACAGCAGCCGTGCAAGCGTCCCTCATAAACAGAACAAGTGCAGCTTTAAATTCAGCACTGCACGCTCCCCCACACGGAGAACAAGTACAGCAGCCGTGCAAGCTTCCCTCATAAACAGAACAAGTGCAGCTTTAAATTCAGCACTGCAAGCTTCCCCACACAGAGAACAAGTACAGCAGCTGTGCAAGCTTCCCTCATAAACAGAACAAGTGCAGCTTTAAATTCAGCACTGCACGCTCCACCACACGGAGAACAAGTACAGCAGCTTGCAAGCTTCCCTCATAAACAGAACAAGTGCAGCTTTAGATTCAGCAACGCACACTCCCCCACACGGAGAGCAAGTGTAGCAGCCATGCAAGCTTCCCTCATAAACAGAACAAGTGCAGCTTTAAATTCAGCACTGCACGCTCCCCCACATGTAGAACAAGTACAGCAGCCGTGCAAGCTTCCATCATAAACAGAACAAGTGCCGCTTTAAATTCAGCAGTGCACGCTCCCCCACACGGAGAGCAAGTGTAGCAGCCATGCAAGCTTCCCTCATAAACAGAACAAGTGCAGCCTCAAATTCAGCACTGCACGCTCCTCTCACATGTAGAACAAGTACAGCAGCCGTGCAAGCTTCCCTCATAAACAGAACAAGTGCAGCTTTAAATTCAGCACTGCACACTCCCCCACATGCGGAACAAGTACAGCAGCCGTGCAAGCTTCCCTCATAAACAGAACAAGTGCAGCTTTAAATTCAGCAACGCACGCTCCCAAACACGCGGAACAAGTACAGCAGCCGTGCAAGCTTCCCTCATAAACAGAACAAGTGCAGCTTTAAATTCAGCACTGCAAGCTTCCCCACATGCGGAACAAGTACAGCAGCCGTGCAAGCGTCCCTCATAAACAGAACAAGTGCAGCTTTAAATTCAGCACTGCACGCTCCCCCACACGGAGAACAAGTACAGCAGCCGTGCAAGCTTCCCTCATAAACAGAACAAGTGCAGCTTTAAATTCAGCACTGCACGCTCCCCCACACGGAGAACAAGTACAGCAGCCATGCAAGCTTCCCTCATAAACAGAACAAGTGCAGCTTTAAATTCAGCACTGCAAGCTTCCCCACACAGAGAACAAGTACAGCAGCTGTGCAAGCTTCCCTCATAAACAGAACAAGTGCAGCTTTAAATTCAGCACTGCACGCTCCACCACACGGAGAACAAGTACAGCAGCTTGCAAGCTTCCCTCATAAACAGAACAAGTGCAGCTTTAGATTCAGCAACGCACACTCCCCCACACGGAGAGCAAGTGTAGCAGCCATGCAAGCTTCCCTCATAAACAGAACAAGTGCAGCTTTAAATTCAGCACTGCACGCTCCCCCACATGTAGAACAAGTACAGCAGCCGTGCAAGCTTGCATCATAAACAGAACAAGTGCCGCTTTAAATTCAGCAGTGCACGCTCCCCCACACGGAGAGCAAGTGTAGCAGCCATGCAAGCTTCCCTCATAAACAGAACAAGTGCAGCCTCAAATTCAGCACTGCACGCTCCCCCACATGTAGAACAAGTACAGCAGCCGTGCAAGCTTCCCTCATAAACAGAACAAGTGCAGCTTTAAATTCAGCACTGCAAGCTTCCCCACATGGAGAACAAGTGTGGTACTGAAAATTCTGGACCTGTGTCATAAACATTGTCGCATCATGACGATTTTGGTATCAGCAGACTGGTAATGAGTTAAATACTATACATGAGCATTTTCGTCATGATCGAGTGACGAAATCACCCTGAAATCAGCATTTCCGTCCCGAACCCCCGGGTTCTATTTTGTGAACGGCATCCATTTTGTGATTGCCCTCACATAGCCAAAAGACTAAAGCCAAAACCAAGTCCGAAGGACACATACACCTTTGCTGCCTCCTCTGTGACCTGGGCAAGATGACTCCACTGCCCGAAGCCAAACCTGTCCGGCCAGTTCCTTTCCCAGAGGCCGAGCGAGATTAGTATTGAGGCACAACATATCATAAACCTTTCATCGCACACAAACCATGCCTAATCTTACACACACCTGTCCCTGTTTCCTTCTTTATGACTTGCTTTACGAGGAGCAGGTGCCCGTTTTTATTGGGGGTCCGTCGATATCTGATGAAAATACTGGGCCTTGCCGGGTAATCAATTACGGGCTGGACGAACTGTAATTTGGGCTTGTCATCATGACTCTGCTTTTTCTTTGTAGTGAAAATATGTGAATGGTCAACTGTAAAAATAAGGAATGTTTGCCTAAAGCATATTATTTTGTATAAAAGAAGAAGACTGGCCTTGTAATTTTGAGCAGTCTCCTGAGAATATACACGTCGTTGTACTTCTAGGATCTCTGTTACTGGCTGCAGCCAATAAATACGATCTTTGACTTCACCAAGAAGACTCTGTGTTTCTGTAGTCTGAAACAGGAAGGACTCGAAGTCTTTGGGTGTTCTCCCTGGCACCGCTGGGTTCTTAAAATCCCGGTACTTCAGTTGGCGCCCAATGTGGGGCGGTATCAGCGGTACCGGTCCAAGCCAGAGGTTCGTGAGGAGCTTCGTGTGAAAATTCTGGAGGACGGCCAACCACTTCATCGACCCCTGTATGTCGACGTGGTCTGAAAGTCTTTGCTGCGAGGTTCCCCGCTTTCCGACGGCTACGAAGGACTGCTGCCCTGACTATCGCCCAGTTTTGGACCCTTGATGATTGGTAGAGCGAAACGATAGACGAGTCTTCTGGTGACGCCATCGATACCTCAGTTAAGTATAAGTGGAGCGTCTCCCAGTCCTTAGTTTTGTTTGGTATCCCTTCGAGGATCGCTTTGTTTGGAACTTGCAAGTGCCAAAACCAAAGAACTCGTGTATTCACGAGACTATCGTATTCGATAATCCTTTGAAGTTTGAAGCTAGACTAGCGAGCGAAGATGCCTGGTCCTAGCAGACTTAAAAATGTGTTTTGTCTTGGTTGTAATAGGGATTCCCGATTGGAGGACTCGTGTCCGGTTCCTCCGATTGGAACTCCAACCTACGAACTATATGTGAAACACTGCGTAGGTCCCATTGCATATAATGAAATATGGATCCGTTACACCAGAAAAGATGGTGTTTTAAAATGGCCCCAATATGGTAGTTTTGACACAGAGATTTTAGATAATCTGGAGGTTAAACTTTTTAAGAAGAAAGCCCGGCCGGCAATGTTTGACTCTTTTCGCATATGGCGCAAAGAAGCCAAACAGAGAGAAATGACATTAGCGAAGAAACATAAAAGGAAACGAGGTATGTCAATGGTACAAGCTGCTGTTGCGTTTAGGGATAATGAAGAAGAGCAAGACAGCGAACAAATGCATAGAATTAGGAAGTTAGCGGTAGATAAATGCTACCCAGTTTTACCACGTAAAGAACAGGAAGCAAAGGAAGATCTTGAGAAAGATCCTTTAATGTCACATCTCTTGAGTTCACCACCCCCTTATGCACAGAGTGCTACGGCACCACCGCCACCAGTTGTGGCATTGCAACCTCCAATTGCTGTGCCACCTGCGATTCCTCCACAGCCAGCACCTCTTCCGTTGGCTACTGTTCCTTTGGCGCAGCCTCCTCAGGGGCCGCCAACTTTGCCTCCTCCTTTGTCTGCTACTCCTACACCTGTTCTTAATGCTCCTTCTGGTCCGACTTTGGGCCCTTCTGCTATTGTTCCGTCTTCTCTTACTCTTTCACCTTCTCTTTCTGCTAGACAACGAATGGCTACTGCAGTTACTAGTTTCTTTTCTCCTTGGTTGGGACAATTGGGTATTTCCCCTGACACTGAGCGTAGACAGTCACATAGTCAGTTGCCGAATATGGATGAGCATACGATTTTGGATCACATGGCGCGTAAATGGATTGTGTACGATACACAGTATGACCTTGAGGGTGTTATGCATGTTTTCCTTTAGTGGGAAGCACCGAAGCAACGGTACGTTTTCGATTCGATGTGTGCTTTCCTTGTTGAAAAGTGGGAGGAGGAAGTGGGACAAGCTCCTGACGAGTTGTACCACATACGGTCCGAATTCACGAAAGGAACGATTGTAAGTCCATCTGATGTTGGAAAAGCGGTCGCGATGTTGTTGTCATTTAGGAGTGAGTCTCCTTCTCGAAACTGTATCACAAACAGATCGCCGTAGCCAAAAAGGACTACCTCGAACATAGAATAGACCAAGCTGATAACACGAGCAGGGAACTGTTCAGAATTGTGAAGGAGTTTGTAGATCCAGCTGCAGGCGCCCTCTCACACTCTCACACGGAAGATTGGATTAAGCAGCTTGCTGACTTTTTTGTCACAAAAATCATAAAGATTCAGGACTCTTTTCCCCCTGTGGCTCCTTCTGTGGTTGCCTCTGCCCCAGTTTCCAACTGGAGGTCGGCTTCTACCTCAGAGGTAGAGCCAGGGCCCACATTATCGGTCTTTCCCCAGTTGTCCTATGAAACCTCACTTGAGCTACTATCCCGGCTTCAATCCGGTTCACCTCTGGATGCATGTCCAGCTAAGTGTCTGGCCAAGGTGGCGTCGGCAGTGAACAGCTTGCTGAACCCCCTGCTCAATTTGTCACTGAGCTCCGGGGTGGTACCTCGAGAATGGAAACATGCACTCATTCTGCCGCTGATCAAAAAACCTTTGTTAGATCCCCTGCAGCTGGCTAACTATAGACCAATCTCCCTCCTTCCTGCTCTGGCGAAGGTGGTTGAGAAACATGTTCAACACTCTCTCACCACCTTTATCGAGAATAACAACCTGCTCCACGATTCTCAATCTGGCTTCCGGGCTAATTACAGCACGGAGACAGCCCTCGTGGAGGTGACCGACGCCATCAGAGAGACGCTCGACCTGGGGGGAAAGGCTATGTTAGTCATGCTCGACCTGTCGGCGGCGTTCGACACCGTCCCCCACGCAGGCCTCCTTTTAAGACTCAGGGAGATAGGACTGAGGGGGACGGTGCTGGACTGGTTCCAATCCTTTCTAGCCGACCGTCGGCAGGTGATCTGGGCTCCACCGTTCTCCGCGGAAATGCCATCGCTAGAGGTGGGGGTGCCTCAAGGGTCCATTCTGAGCCCCACCATATTTAACATCTATATGGCCCCTCTGGCGATGGTAGCGGAGGCTTATGGGGCCCGGGTCATCTCATACGCTGATGACACTCAGCTTCTGTTTACATGCAGGAAGGGAGAGGTGTTTGACGGCGACAGAATTAAAGACTGTCCGAGTGCAGTTTTCAAGTGGTTTCAGCGGCACTGCCTGAAATGCAACTCAGACAAGTCTGAGCTGCTCTTTTTCGGCTGTGCCCCTGATCCTGGGTGGAAGTCGTGGTGGCCCCAGGATATGTTTCCTCCTGAGACGTCATCTTCCCAAGTGAAAAACCTTGGAGTTGTATTCGATGACGATCTCTCTTTTCGACCCCACATTTTGGGGCTATCGGGGAAATGCTTCGGCATCCTTAAGATGCTTAGGAAATTCCTTCCACTGCTCTCCCTACAATACCGTAAGACCGTAGTCCAGGCGCTTGTGGGATCTAGATTAGATTAGGCTAACGCGCTCTTTGCAGGTCTGCCAAAATACCTCTTGTCCAGACTACAAATCGTCCAAAACTCGGCGGCTAGAGCCATATTTGGCCTGCCAAGGAGAGCCAGCGCCTCAGTGCTGCTTAAAAGGCTGCATTGGCTTCCTATTTCGAGTAGAATTAGGTTCAAAATCCTCACGTTGGCATTTAAAGCCCTTCATTCTATTGGCCCCGGCTACATCAGGAAGCGCATTGCTCCCTATGTTCCGCGGAGGATGTTGCGGTCTGCCGATTTGGCAAAAATGGTAGTTCCTGCTGTGAAACGAGTCCGGATGGGAGGCCGGTCCTTCCAATACGTGGCGGCTCGTTATTGGAATGAGCTCCCTCTCTCCCTCCGCAAAGCCAATAACCTTCTGGCTTTCAGGAAGGAGCTGAAGACCGTGCTTTTCTCTACATGATCTCTGTGACTGCTGCGTCTCTGCTTTGTTGTTTTTCAGGCCTCTTTGCTAAAGCGCCGGGACACCCCTCGGGGTAGCCGTGCGCTCTAAAAGTACGGCTATAACATAACATAACATAACAATTGTTTGAGCCTGATTCTTCAGTTAAGAGAAAGGCGCAACAATATCCAATGAGAGAGGTCCCTCCGGTGTGGAAGGAAGGAGTTGCTGCTGGTCCAGGTAATGTTCCGCCAGCTGTACCGGCTCATTTTCAGCACGTATTGGTGCATGTTCCCTGGAAACGTGCTGAAGTTTTAGCTATTAAGCAGGCTTTGCCTGATCCGCGCAAAAATACAGCAGGATACTATAAAGAGTTGACTCAGACTGTGAGTTTGTGTATTATGAATTTGTCGGACATCGACATGTTGTTTGGCAATGTTGTTCCACAACCTATTTGGAGTAAGATTCGTCACGCAGATCATGCACAAGAATTGGGAGAAACATGGGTTAATCTTAGAGATGCCGACAATGGGCAAGTAGGCGGTGCTAAGCCTGATGATTTGATTGCTGAACTTCCTGATAAGATTATTACTTATATGAAAACTTTAATGCCCGAATTGCGTAATAATTGGGATAAGTTGTCTGCATGTAAGCAGAAGAAAGATGAGACTGTGTCTGATTTTTTCACGCGGTTTGAAGAAACTTTTGTAGATCATAGTGGTCAGGATATGGCTACCGAGGGTGGTCAGAGATTGTTTGTTGACAAATTTGTACATAATTTGCTTCCTGAATTGAGCAATAAGTTGAAGAATTCTGAGAGTGCTTGGGCTGTTTCCACGTCAGCACAGATTTTAGCTACGGCCCAGTACTATGAAAATAGGCGCAAAGATGAGTTAGAAAAAGCGGATAAGAAGACTAAGGAATTGAAGACTAAAGTTCTTCTACAGCAAGCTTATCCACCCCGTACTAATAGTCAGCGCGATTTCAGCAACCTCAGCAGTATTCGAGGATCTTGCAAAGAAACAAGTTTTCTCAACAACATTTACCGTATGGGCCTAATCAGTGTGCGTATTGCAGAGAAGAGGGTCATTTTAAGAGTAGTTGTCCAACAGGCTCCTAGAGGGAGGGGATGGAGTGCGTTTCCGCAAAACGCACGTTCCTTCCCGCCTCAGAATTCTATGAATAGTTTTGATCAGCAGAACAATGTATCTGGTAGGACGGCTCAGTATTATGCTGATGACTACTATGCAGAAGATGAGAATATGGAAGGTAATGAATGCTAGGACAGCCATGGACAAAGAGAGGGAGTTGTTTCAGTTCCAGTAGATCAGAGTGGACCTTATTTTGAGGTGATTACATCAGGTGTGTCAGAGCCTTTTCTGTTGGATACTGGTGCTACAAAGAGTTTGATTATGCACTCAAAACTCCCTGGCGCACCTTTGTCTGGCGAAATGAATGTTTCAGTAGGTTTTTCTGGCGCCCCGTTTAAGAACCCGATTTCTAGTCCTACGTCCCTTTCTGTTGGACCTTGTGAATTCGAAGCACCCCTCATTCTTACAACAGGTTGCGGTGAGAACTTGTTGGGATTGGATCTGTTGAAAAGATTGTATGCAACATTGTACTATTCTCCTTCGGGAGTACAACTTACACTGGGTAAGAGAGTGGTTTCTCCAATGTATTTGTCAAGGGATAAACTTCCGACAGAATTGTCCTCTCTTCCGGATATACTTTGGGCTACTGGTCCTAATGATGTGGGTCTCTTGGAAATACCGCCATATGTTGTGACATTGAAAGCCAATGTTAGAATGCCGCGTATTCCTCAATACAAGATCTCTAGCGAAGGTGAAAAGGCGTTGTTAGCGATCATTTATGATTTGATTGAAAAATATGTAATTGAAGAGACGAGAGGCAACGTTTGTAACAGTCCTGTTGTGCCTGTTTTGAAGCGTACTGACCCTTCCCAGCCACCTGTTTACAGGTTCGTGATTGATCTTAGAGAGGTCAATAAAATAGTTGTGCCACAGTTTCCAGTTGTCCCTGATATCACTGCCCTATTGACTATGATTCCAGCTTCCGCCACTTGGTTTTCGGTGATTGACTTGAAGAATGCTTTCTTCAGCATCCCGATTGCCGAGGAGAGCAGAGATAGTTTAGGAGGGCGAAGTTTCCGCTTCAAACGCGCTCCTCAAGGCTACTGTGAAAGTCCATCAATATATAGTCAGGCTTTAAAAGCACAGCTAGACACGATTGTTTTACCTGATGGAGCTACGCTTATTCAGTACGTCGACGATTTACTAATAGCTGCAGATACTGAGGAAATGTGTAAAGAAGCAACATTGTCGTTGTTGCGTCATTTGTGCGATCTGCATCACAAAGTGTCTCTTTCAAAATTACAATATTGTCGACAAGAAGTGACCTACTTAGGTCACCTCTTATCGAAGGAGGGAAGGAAACTGACCCCAGAAAGAATACAGGCAATTGCGAAATTGAGTGTGCCGAAAACGCAGAGAGAAGTACGTGCTTTCTTGGGCATTACATCATATTGCAGGCACAAGTACATATATTTATTGTTACTTTGATCTATTTATGTATTGTAATTCTTGGATCTATCTATGAAATGTATATTCCTATATAAAAATGTATTGCGACACATGATAAATATAAAGTGCATACTATAATAATCAATGTTGGATTGACAATGAATGTTAAAAAGTCAGATCCCTAACAATTATATTATTGAATAAAGTACCCCCCCCCCTTTTTTGACATATTCTAGTGTGTACCGTCATTCCATAGTCAGTATTCTTTGTTGTCAGTCAGCGTCCATTTGAAATCCATGTTCCTAAATATACGTGTTTTCAAACACTTCAGTGATCCCGATTTAGGAACCTTAGTCGGGGATACCTCCTTTTCTCACACATACTTTAAAGACCTCCTTGCCAAACAAAAGTACTGTGGCCTCATTTCCTAAAGTTATATTGGTCTTATGATAAATCTTGCATCGTATCATATTTTTACATAAAGCCTATGTATTTTTTATACATAAATTACGCCTGGTGTCCATTTGTAGTGGGTCAATTTGGTTACTGTATGTGGTCATAAATCCCTAACTAAACTAATGCCCTGAGGATTAGCCTTGTCTGCTTGCGCCACGCAACCTAGAGGGTGAGCAGGGGTTATTCTTAAGGAGTAGGTCCCTTGCCCTGACTAGAGGAGAGGGTCCCTGTTTGTCGCAAGTGTATACCTATGCCAACCAGAGACCCCCAAATCTAACAACAACAAATATGATTTAGGGTCTTGGCCTTTGAAGTTGTATGTTGGAGTTCTGATTCTTTTGCAGTGGGCACTTTTCCTTTCCATCTTCCTTCATGAGAGGGGTCTGCCCCATGAGCCGCGACTCTGAAGATGATTGTCCACAACTTCATTCACAGGAGTGACCAGAGTTTACACCTCAATGTCAGTCATAGTGATATGTGCAACAAACGGTTAATCCCAGACCCAAGCCCCACTCTTTATGATTCTCTCATCATCCCATCTCCCTTCCTGAGATGTGTTCAGGTCTCTTCCTTGTGATCTATCACTGTATCAAAGAGCGGTCTTTTGACATGTAAAGGGAGTCTCTTCCCTCCAGTGTGTCAGCACCCAGCTCTCAGGAATGAGGCAATCCACAAATCTCTCTGGGGATTTTCCTCTTCTCCTCATGTCTTCACCAGGCAGTCCTGGGTTGCCCTAAATGGAACCCAGGGTCCTTCACACAAGATACCCTTGCAGCCACATTTACTCAGGGCACACCCACAGTACACTTACTGTCCAGCACTAATACCTCTCTATGCATTGTACCTTTACTTACACACATGTGAAAATATGACCTGGGATACGCATCGAACAAAAGCTAATCTTAAATTGGTGCAGTTAACGGGTGGCATCTCCAGGATAATAAATAGATATACCCTCAAACCTCTCGGTCCATTGCTCGAAATTTATAAAATGCAGGCGAGGAGGGCAGGCACATATGGCGGGGAATTGTGGGGGCACACATCCAGCCAAGACTTGATCATTACAGAAAACAAGTTCATTAGACAGCTGACAGCCCTACCCCCAAGCACTCCTCTCCTCCCTCTCAGATTTGATTTGGGCCTAAGATCTATTGACGAGGAATTGGGCCTAAAACCACTTACATTCTGGCGACGACTCTGGAGCACTCCAGAACTCTTGATTTATAGGAATGAACTGAAAGAGATTTTGAGCTTACCAAATTTGGCGAATATTCCCTGGCTTAAATACATAAAAAAGGAATGCAAAAGTTTGGGAAGGCCAGAATTATGGCTAGACCCTGAAAACGTTTGTAGTAAGGACTAATGCAAATGTTTAACAAAGGAATATTACGAATTAAAATTTAATACCATATTCGGGAATTCACGGCTGGGGGTTTTAACAAACATATTTATTCAATTCAAAGACTCTTATTATTTGGAGCAAGCCCTTGACGGAATCTGCCCTGTATTGACCAGGAAGCTATTCTTGCAGTGGAGGTATGGTACCCTCCCCCTTAGAGCATTTACAAGTACCTGGTGTCAGTCCTCCTCAACTAAGCAATGCCCCGCATGTTCATACCAGTTGGAAAATGAATTACATGCTGTATTCTTTTGCAATGCCTATCAAAAATCCAGAAAGTATTGGCTTGTTCCCCTTCTTAAAAACCTAGGCTTTAGGCACTGCATTCCAGCTTACAGAACACTCAAGACGGATCTATCACCCCCTATTGTATTTGCGACAGCTAAATTCTTAACAGCGATCTGGCACAAGCGCACCCGCCATATCCTGAACTCTGATACGTATTTGGTACAGGCATTTTACAAATCATAGCATAGACCAGCACAAATCAGAAGGGATTGTAATTGGTTTTATCTATTATAAAAAAAAATGATTTTTAAACATAAATTAGAAGTTTGATTTTTATCTTGCACCAGCACTTTGAATTTGTACCATAACATGATAATCAGAGTGATTTTTATAATCTCTGTTTTAACTTTTGCTGTATATCTTTTATGGCACAAGTGATCGAAATAAAGATAGAAATGAATGAATGATTCTCTCATAATCCCATCTCCCTTCCTGAGATGTTTTCAGGTTCCTTCCTTGTGATCTATCACTGTATCAAAGAGCGGTCTTTTGACATGTAAAGGGAGTCTCTTCCCTCCAGTGTGTCAGCACCCAGCTCTGAGGAATGCGGCAATCCACAAATCTCTCTGGGGATTTTCCTCTTCTCCTCATGTCTTTACCAGGCAGACCTGGGTTGCCCTAAATGGAACTCAGGGTCCTCCACACAAGATACCCTTGCAGCCACATTTACTCAGGGCACACCCACAGTACACTTACTGTCCAGCACTAATACCTCTATGCATTGTACCTTTACTTGCACACATGTTGTTAGTGCACACAGATAGGCTGCGCTCACTGTTCATCACTGAAGGTCTTTTATCTTTAATGAGGGTGTTTTATTTCAAATCCCAGGCACTACCAGCACACACACTCATTATATGCGCAGAAAAAAACTTCACCCATCATATATGGTACTCCATGCAAGCACACATATGTTCAGCACGTGTTTTATCCACACGTGTATTGCACCACATCTCTCATGTAGTGTCTTCCTCCCAGGCATACATACACCCAGTACATGTACTAGACAAACATGCATTGCACAGGACAGCTTCATCCTTTTACTTTACCCTTCCCAGGCACACATACAACTAAGCTTAAGAAACTGTTCTCCATCTGGGATTCATCCCCTTCAGCACTGCCAAGTGTCCCTCTGAGATGAGTTTATGTTTACAATAAATTCCAAAGTCATCCAATAGTAGAGTGTAAAGTTTTTAATTCATCACATCAATGGTGTTCATGACTTTGATACCACCTTACTCGGAAAAGTAATTCTTTCTATCCTGTTTATCAATACTGACATTAATACTCATGTCATCCTGTCCCGTCCCAATGCATTTCAGGCTAGGGAAGCCCTTTATCAGGGGTAATCATTTCAAATGCCGCTTGTGTGCACCCGACGTGCTTGACAAAACACTTAAAAAAGTTTAAAAAGGTGAGTGAGCCTGTAGGCCTCACTCCAGTGACACAGGATAAAAAAGGTCCTGCTCACTACTTCTAATCACTACTGCTAACCACTACCCTGTATGCTGCCACCACCACAGCACTCAGGCTGCTTAACTCCTGGTGAAGGCGGTAGACTTCAATCACTGTGAGGATAGCGTTTTGGGCCAACAAGACCGCAATCCATGAGACATGCCCATGTCATGTTGTACACGCATGATCTCTGTTCACCTATGAATAAAATCAGCATTAGGGATACAGACAACTTGAATGACTGGCGACCTTTATGTGGACGTCTCTTCTAAGGAGCTTAGATCTAGATTGGAAGTAAAACCGCATTATATATTTACAGAGCTCAAGGAGGCAAGCAGTGACCATGCCCAAATAGTGCATCTTTAGGTAAAGAGGGAGAACAGTGACCCCTGATGCCACCACAGGATGGAGGGATCCTTAAAGATAGCGCTATATGTACTAATTCCAGGAGGATCGAATACTGTGAGCACATGTTTACACAAGTACTCATCACCTTCCTTCACAAATGCAGCACTTAACAGTGAATACTCTTCATGAAATATAGTGACAGGCGGGATGTGTGTGCAGGAGCTGTCCATGATTGCAGCTGCAGATATGTACATATCACCGACATACATGTGATTTACATTATGATGCAAAGACAAGGAGATGATGGACGGAGCGCTGAAACTTTTCAGACTCTCACACCCAGTCACAGATCTGGGTTGAATCCATCATCGTTCTTTAGCTCACTTTGCCACCCCAGTTCAGACACAGCTAAATGCAAATCAGTCTTGACCCTGTGCCTCAAGGGAACAGTCCAGCCGGAACTGCCAAGCCAGGTCTTCACTGGAACGAAAACAAGCTGCAAAGTGAGCAAAGGACCCACGTCTGGTCATACCCTGCCAACTTAGTACGAACAAAGAAAACACAAGGAGATGATGGACGTGTAATCACCATTATTCTTTATTAGCCTCTCCCACCAAGTGAGATGTACTGACTGGGTTCCTACTTCCATCCTTCACTCACAACTCTCACATGTGACAATATTGAGCAGTCACATATTGCGGAACTTGAAACTGCAATTGTGTTCTCCCACAAACAGGAGTTTACTATGACACAGTAATGTGCACAGACACACATGATATAGACAGAGCTGCGCTCGGGGGTGAGCCCATGGTTAACCTTGTGTTTCTAGCAGCGCAGTTAGCCATGTGCTGTTCCAAGCTCTGGGGTAAGAAACCCTTTATTTATGGATTTTTGTCATGTGTCTTGTGGTCCGTTATGTTTAAGTGTCCCTAGGTGGGCAACACCAAGAATCCGAACTGTACCCGGGTGTGTAACAAGGAGGATGGACCTCATTCACCTACTTTTCTCACTACTAAAAAATTAGGATTGAAAGACCCTGAATCACCAGCCAGGTGACAGTGGGAGGGGAAACGTGTTTCTTGTGCTCCTCAGATCAGGGAGTACTGGGCTGTGACAGCTACTGTTCTGGTTATTTAAACCTTGTTTTGGATACTTTAGCAATAAATCCTTAGAGTTATTAATGTTAGAATTCCCTCTCTTTCTCTTTCTCGCTTCTTCTTAGCCTCTATCGCTGTGGGTTTAACGGTGCTTCCTGCTCAGCTTTGGCTGCCGCCCTTCGCTCCAGCCGCTCTTTGCTGGACCTGGACTTGAGTTGGAATGAGCTGGGTGACGCTGGTGGGTCCCTGATCTGTGACGCCCTGAAGCACCCGGACACCCGGCTGCAGAAGATCCGGTAAGGAGCGGAGGGAAGGAGGGGCTTGGGTTTTCTGTATCATCTGAGTTTTCTATTTCCCTCTGTAGTTATTTACTACGAGCACAGCCTCTCTCCTCCACGTGTTTGTCTTGCAGGAGGATTTGTAGTAGCAGCGACCCAAGAATGGACTAGAACAACCTTCCCAAAGGATGAATGTCTGAGTCATTCCTT
This sequence comes from Lissotriton vulgaris, assembly GCF_964263255.1. NCBI lineage: Eukaryota > Metazoa > Chordata > Amphibia > Caudata > Salamandridae > Lissotriton > Lissotriton vulgaris. Next base: position 74,684 of record NW_028244793.1, read on the forward strand.
TATGATGCTTTGATCCATGGCTCCACAGGGCCCCCCTATCAGTGATTCTTTAGGGTCCGGCTCTGCTCTTCAGTGACACCAAATGAGGAATCATGTGTTTGTCTAAATCATCTTCTCAAGAGTCCTTTTCCAATCCAAACCATTCGCTCTCGATCATTGAACAGTCCCCTTCACCTTCGGGCTTTCTCTCAACAAAACCATTCGCTTGAGGTCTCTACAGAGCTGTTCTTTCATGCTTGACCCCAGTTCTCCTTCTATACAAACTGTTCTCCATCACCCAACACTGTGTTTCTAGGACTCCTCTTTCAATGAAAACGGTTTCTCAGAAGTGACACAAGCACTTCTGAAGTCCCTTCCCCACAGACCTTCTCACAAAGCCCTGTGTGTGATAGTTCACTAATATCATTGAATGCTTCACATGAAATAAACATGGTCAGTGGTGGTTGTAGGACATTGTGTTCACTTCAGTATTTGCACCTGTGCAGCAATGGTTCACTTCCTCTTCCAGGTAAAATAAAGGAAGTAATCAGAACCACTTTTATGTAGTGTAAAACCCAGGTAGTGTGACTGCTCTGACTCTCAGCAAACCGCACCTCTCATCCCAATATCCATTTCTTGTTCTTTCTCTGGCTGTAGGATGCGGGGTGTGGTCCACCCTGGACCATCCAGCAGATTGTTAGCTCTTGTCATGTGATTGTTGCATCCATCAAAGGGGACACAAGGCCTCTAGCAGGGGATGTGCACTTGCGGCTGGATGATGGGGCCTCCTCTCTGGGGCCTGCAGGGGTCAGTACACTTTCTGTTCCCCGTGCAGGTCAGTGCTCAGAGGTTTCATCAGGGCGCGCAGACTTCAGTGACATCAGACTAGGAGTTCCACCATTCACTTGAGTGTGTTTCCTGGCTCTTGTTCACTGGGCCTCAGTCAGTGGTTGTCAGCCATCTTGTTTAACATGGACGCCTCCCACTACACACTTCCATTGTTACTATTTCCGTATCACACAGTCAAGCAGAGCTGTATTTATTTATTTTCTCGATTTTCTTTCTTGCTCCAATAAAACAACCTACAGGAGCCTAATAAAGTTACCATTTCGAGGAAGCTTTAAATGGCAGCTGCTCCATACGTTTGACAACAAGCTTTGAGGCTGCGAAGGACTCTTTGAACATCCCTGTAGAACCGAGGGGGCAGCAGACATTGATAATCCTACAGATCTGCCTCCAGCTGAGGGGTTGGGTTACACTGAGGAGCCCTGAGGCCCTCAGAGTGAGTACAGATGGTTTCATCCCAGACTGTCTGGACAAATATCTCACCTCTGTGTGGATCATGCGCTAGACATTTTGTCCACAGCATTTTAGGAATTACAAAGTATTTACATTTATTGCTGAGTTTATTGGTTTTAAAATGGTTTCATGGGGCGTGGCCAAGATGGCGGAGTGAGCGGTCACACTCTCTGCGAGCTCCCCGGACTCTAGACCCCTAAGCCCTGTATTTATGCCGATCTCTCCCCGATCAGCCTGAAATCTGCAGCGGAGGCGGTGGTGCTGCTGGTAGTTCATTGTGAGCTGGCGTCTGCCCCGGGGATTGCGCAGGAGAGGCTCTGCGGTGCGGGCCGGTGCCGACTCCAGAGACGTGGGGAGCTGCGACCCGAGGCCTGCCGGAGCAGTCGATGACGCAGTAACCGGACAGATCTGAAGTGGCGGATCGGCCGACTGAGCGGCGGAGGCTTCCGCAGAACAACAGCCGACGGCCGGCCGACTGAGCAGCGGAGGCTTCCGCAGAACAACAGCCGACTGCCCGGAGGCTGCGGAGGAACCGGAGGTGACCGGAAGTATTGCCGAGGCCCTCCCAACTGCAGGGAGCTTCTATGCGAGGCCAAGGACGCGGCCTGTGGGCGGAGCTGCCTGGATTCCTGCACCGGGCCGAAAGATTGCGGCGTCTGCCACCGACGGAGGAGTGGTGCAGAGCCGGTGGGAGCGAGGAAGTCGAAGGAATGCAGGTCCACTGAAGCGACGAGGCCCAATGGTTACAGAGAAGGACTAGGCCCCGAACTAACCCCGCCAAGCGCGGCCTCATTGAACTGGCCTAGGGTCCGAGATAGAGGTGAAGCATCTCTGCCGCGGCACCCGAAGGGCAGGGAGCCTCGTCGACAAAGCACAACACCAAGGCCTCCTGGTCTACGCCAACGCACTGAGCAGGTGTGTTACCGGGGATAACCTCGGACTTGAGGCGACGGACGAGGGCCCGAGGTGAACGAGCTGGGGCGTGGAGCGCACGCTGGTTCGGCGGCAGTGGCCGGAGGAGGCGGCCGGGCCACGAGACTGCTATCCATGAGAGCCCGAGAGAGACGCCTTCCATAGTGGCCCACGTCGACGGGAGCAATGGCGGCCGGCTGGAGCGGCCCTTAAACTCGCATGGAGCCTGGCTGGGAGAAGCTACCAAGGAGTGGCCCACGTGCAGCGGAAGGGCTGAATAGGGTGTCCAGCCCGCACAGTCTCGATAAGCGGTGGCGCAGATCACCCGTAGATCACCACCGGGCTGGGGTTGCGCAGGACAGGGCAGACCGTCATGTGGTGAGCCAGAAGGCAGAATCGGAGTCCAAGCGCAGTGAGTGCTCGTACCCTCCTATGACCTGAGACGGGACTGGACAGCCCACAGCGCCCACCAAGGAGGTCAGACTGAACGTCGGTGGAGGACAGGGAGGTCTCGTCAGACTGCCAACGACCCCGGCAAACTGCTGGCTGTTGTTAAAAGCCGAAGACCCGATAGGCCTCACCTAATAACAGCTTTTGCTTCGATAATGGCCAGCAACAGGGGGGGGGAAGAGAGGAGAACGGACATTGCCCGAGATGCTCAGCAAGGGGTCCACGAAACAGGATACAGGATAACACTCACCGGGCCCCTCGAGGAGCCCACTAGAAGCAGGAGGAGGAGAACCACCGGTCACCAGGTCCTTCCAGGAATCTCTTTTCAGCTCTCTACAGGATGATTTTCAGACTCTAAAGCAGGAAGTGGCCGGAGAGGTCTGAGAGGTGCGGCGAGAGGTGGATAGTCTAGGTGAGAGGGTAGCCAGCATGGAGGAAACCGGACATTCAAGGGACGAAGAGGTTGTGCATCTACAGCAGGAGATGCTGCGACTGAGAGAACAGCAGCTGGACCTCCAGGCCCATACGGAGGACCTTGAAAACCGGTCCCGCCGGAATAACATTCGAGTCCGGGGGGTACCTTCCACGGAAGAAGGAGAGGACATTGCTGGGTATTTGCAGAACATGTTTAGGGAGATACTAGGTGAGCCGGAGGACTTCCCTATCAGAATCGACCGGGCGCATAGGGTGGGCAGAATGTGCCGGTCCTCGGCGCCCCCTCCGGATATCCTGGCCTTCCTACCCAATTTCCCACTTAAGGAGCGAATCCTGTGTGAAGCGAGGAAACAACAATCCCTCCAATTCCGTGGGCATCCAGTTGCGCTCTTCCAAGATTTATCAGCGATTACGCTGCAAAAACGCCGAACATTCAAAATAGCAACGGACTTTCTGAGAGCCCACGAGACACAGTATTCCTGGGGACACCCCTTCCGTCTGATCTTCCGGTGGAATGGCATCCTACACCAGCTCTGATCACTCCAGGACACTTGCGAGGTGCTGGGTATCACTGCGACGGACGAAGAAACGCACACACCACGCAGAAGGCGCACCACCAGGGACGGCTGGCAGAGGGTCTCCGAGAGACAGCCGGTCACACTACCTCAAGTGATGTCGCTATGACGGCCTAAGCCGACTCCGGGGGGAGATCTACATAGCCTATTTTGCATTGCAGGTTTGGGGGTTCTGGGTGGGGAGGGGTGGCAGGTGGGGGTGTAGTGGCTGGACGTCCACATTTTTGACTTACCACAGACTTGTCCCTTGAGGACTGGCCTGGGACAATACCGTTCTGGAACTTGTTGGGAGCGGGAGGGGTGGGAGCGGAGGGGTGTGCGGGTTGTTTTCAGGGGAGAGGGGGTCGGGAGTTCGGTTGAGGGCAGGGGAGTTGGGGAATGGGGGATCGGGGAGGGTTCGTTCAGTGCATTATGCAGGTCTTGGCCGTGCTAACGGCATATATACATTTTGCCCTGCTCTGGCAGGTATTTTTTTGCTTAACTTTCACCACTTCACATGCCTCTCACGTCTCTTAAGATAGTAACTCTAAATGTCAGAGGCCTCAATAACCCGGTCAAGAGGAGGGCAGTGTTGTCTTTACTGGAGAACACACAAGCGGATATTTGTCTCCTACAAGAGACCCACTTGCTACCTAGCGATTCCCATAGGCTGTGTTCCCATAAATTCCCAACACAATTCTTTTCCTCCAGCAACACTAACACTGCGGGGGTGGCGATCCTAGTGGCACGACATTTCAAGGGGGAGGTCCTTCATAAACATGCAGAGCACGAAGGCAGATTGCTGGCCTACAGATTTAAAATTGGGGGACTCCCGTTTACGGTCGGATCCCTGTATAGCCCCAATGACCAACAGGAGCAGTTTTTACGATTGGCGTTAGTGGATATTACTGCCTCGCAGGATAGACACATTATCATCGGGGGAGACTTTAATATGGTTTTCGATTCGGCCCTCGAAAGATCGGCGCAGCGTAACCCACAGACGGGGGAATTTTCCGCCGGTTGTAAAACACAGCTGTCGGAAGTGGACCTCCACGACCTCTGGCGCTGTATGCACCCTACTGACAGGGAGTACTCATACTACTCCCATGCGCATAAGACGTATGCGAGACTGGACCACCTTTTGGTGACGACCCAGGTAAAGGCGTTGGCCTCGACAATTGAAATGGGGGTGATTTCCATATCGGACCATGCACCGGTACTCTCTACATTAAGCCTGCAACCGGTGACTTGCACCCTTCGGGTTTTGCATCTTAGGGACACTCTACTTCATAGGAAAGAGGTGGTTAAACGCATAACAGAGGTTACTCAGGAGTATCTGTCCCACAATGATAACCCCGACACCACACTGGCGACAAGATGGGCTGCCCTGAAAGCGGTACTAAGGGGAGAGTTTATAGCCATCGCGTTGGCTGAAAATAGGGAAAGGCTGAGTAAAAGGGAGGAACTCACTCAACGGGTCCGTGAGCTCGAACCGATACACCGCCGCACAGGGGCGCCCCGGTGTGGAAGCAACTCAAGGGAGCCAGGAAACTCCTAACGCCACTAGATATGGACCGTGCGGAATACACAGCGTTGTGACTGCGTCATGCCTATTTTACTGGGGGGGACCGTTGTGGTCGCCTACTGGCAAATAGACTTCGGGTACAAAGCCAGCTACAAATGGTGAAGGAGATCTCTGACCCCACTGGGACGATGGTCACGGAAGATGTCCAAATAGCTGAAACCTTCCGCAGGTTTTACGCTAATCCCTATGCAGGGGACCCCCCGAATGAACCTGCAACAACGGCGTTTCTAGACTCTGTCACCCTCCCATCCCTGGCACTCTCACAGGCCGAACATCTAGATAGTGACATTCGAATTGAGGAGGTGATTTCTGCTATTGCCAAACTTAAACACGGCACAGCCCCAGGTCCAGACGGATATACGTCCCTATTCTATAAAACATTCTGTGCATTGCTGGCTCCACTCCTCACCCGTCTATTCAACTCGTTCGCGACCCCGGGGGCCATCCCACCTGACCTCCTGCGAGCCTCTCTTACAGTCATCCCTAAGCCAGGGAAAGATCGGACACTCTGCGGCTCTTACAGGCCGATATCTCTCCTAAACGTCGATCTAAAGCTATATACGGGGATCCTTGCCGCCCGACTGGCACCTCACCTGCCAGGCCTTATTGACCTGGATCAGGCGGGATTCGTTCCTGGGAGGCAAACGGTGGACAACACCAAAAGGATCGTCCACCTCATTGAGAAGGCCTCCCAGATCCCAGGGGAAAGGATGATGTTGGCGGTAGACGCCGAAAAGGCGTTTGACCGGGTGCATTGGCCTTATTTAGAAAAGGTCCTGCAGAAGGCAGGCATTGGAGAGAAATTTCGATCCTTAGTACTCAATTGCTATAAATTTCCAACGGCGGTAGTGCGGGTGAACGGATACAGCTCACAGAGCTTTGACATCGAAAGAGGCACTAGACAGGGGTGCCCACTCTCACCCCTGCTCTTTGCACTGTATATGGAGCCCCTGGCCCAACGGATTCGCATGAATCCGGCAGCGACAGGGATACGGTTCGGGGGCTTTACTCACACCATAAGCCTCTACGCTGACAATATAATATTATCGTTGGACGAACCCCGGACAACCCTCCCAGCATGCATTGGGGAATTAGACTCCTTTGCAGCCGTCGCAGGCTTTAAGATGAACATGGGGAAGTCAGTGGCATTAAACATGTCCCTTGACCCAGCCACTAGGGCACACTTACAGTGCATGTTCCCCATGCTCTGGTCATCAGATCTTGTGCCTTACCTGGGAATCCAGCTGGCCCCCACCTTGCCGGCTATGGTCACGGCTAACTATGCCGCTTTGGGAAAGAAGATTCGGGAGGAGCTGGGACGATGGAACCGCAGCACCATCTCCTGGTTGGGCAGAATAGCTGCGGTTAAAATGACGGTTCTGCCCCAGATTCTATACCTCATCCGAGCTCTGCCACTCCAGCCGCCCGTTGGGTGGATCCAACAGATGCAAGCTGACCTTGCACGTTTTACCTGGCAGGGCAAGAGGCCCAGAATGAGGAGATCACTCTCGCTGCTAACACCTGAGGCTGGAGGACTCGGGATTCCGGATCTCTGAAAGTATTTCCAAGCCACACAACTACGCTATCTGGTAGAATGGAGCAGGTGGGAATCAGATAAGCACTGGCTCTTTCAGGACCAGGCAGTGGCAGGCCGGCCTCTACAGGAAGTGCCGTTCTTACGCCGGGTCCATCGACCCACGAACCTCTACGCCTCCTTCATTACTAGAGTGCCCCTGCGGGTATGGGATGCGACAAACATCAATTACAATCTTACCTCGTTCTCCTCGCCCCTTACGCCCATAGTAGATAACCCGGACTTCACCCCGGGCACTGAGAGAGGGGCCTTCACCCACTGGAGAACGGCCGGATGCCGAGCCCTGTGCCATATTTACGACACAGAGGGTGTCATTCCCTTCCTGCGCCTCCGACAGGAGTACTCCTTCCAAGAGACCGAGAGGCTTCGTTATATGCAGGTCCGCCACTGGGCTTTGCACCCACAGGTGCGAGACGCAGCAGATAGGAAATTCCTCCCCTTTGAGAAGTGGCTCATGACCCGCTCATCGGACGCGAAATTGATCACGGACCTGTACAAACTAATACAGCCGCCTGCCTCACACCTATATAATCCAGGGAGGGAACGATGGGAGAGAGAATTGGGCAGGACACTGACACATAAAGAATGGGAAAAGATTTCGTACAGAGCACGGCACTCAGCGTACCACATGGGCCTCACCGACACTTTGACTAAAGTCTCCACTTATTAGTATTACACCCCAGTTAGAATTCACGAGGTGGACCGTAGTAGGGATAGCGCTTGCTAGAGGGGGTGCGGGCAGATGGGCACGCTGACACATATCCTATGGGACTGTCCACTCCTAGAATCCTATTGGAAGGAAGTACTAGACGAAATTGACTACCATTTTGACACAGAACTGCCGCGCTTCCCAGCATATACACTGCTAGGCCTACCGAACGGGTTGGTGTACCCCCTCAAATCCCGTAGGGGCAGACAAATAGCTATTGCATTGGGGTCAGCGGTACAGAACATTTTATTACACTGGCGCACTACTACACTCCCTTCTGTTACGGGCTGGCTTCATAGACTATGGCATGTATTAGGAATGGAGAAACTATCGCTCACGGTGGCGGGGGACATAGTGCAATTTGATGACCTATGGCAACCATTCGGTCGCTGCTGCTCACCGAATTTAGGGAAATCACTTGCCCTAGATACCTACGCCTTTTAAGGCTTACAACACCTGCAGAGCCACCTTCCTGAATAACATCTGACTTCACTTTTTTCATTCCAGGGAGATCGGGGCAGAGGGCAAGGGGCGGGCCTGCGCCCTGGACGAAGGTGAGGGGGGGTAGGAAGGGGGGGGGGGTTTGGGGGATGTTTGGGGTAAGGGACAGCTCATTGAATATGACAATGTATATTTAGAGGGGTCGCTGTGGAAGGGTCTGAACTTGAGTTGCTTTGGGGACAATCAATGCTTTGTATGCGACCCTAATCACAGCGAACTAATTTCGTATGTGCTATGAATGTTCTGTCTCTTTAAGTTGTCTCAATAAAAAATACTTAAACCTAAAATGGTTTCATGACCTAGTCCTGCTGTGCCCCGGACTATGATGAGTGTTGATGAATTTGGATTTCATAGTTTTTGTTAAATGAAATGTATGTTTGATTATTAACATTATGTATTTTGGCTGTGTTTTATGGACTTTATCTCAAATAAACAATGTTATAATAATAAGATATTCAAAGACCAGGCATGTGTGAGGAACAGGTGAGGGATAACTTGTACCTGCCTATGAGGTGTGAGGAGCAGGTGGGACATCACTTGTACCTGCCTATGAGGTGTGAGGATCAGGTGGGACATCACTTGTACCTGCCTATGAGGTGTGAGGAGCAGGTGGGATATCACTTGTACCTTCCTATGAGGTGTGAGGAGCAGGTGGGATATCACTTGTACCTGTCTATGAGGTGTGAGGAGCAGGTGGGAATCACTTGTACCTGTCTATGAGGTGTGAGGAGCAGGTGGGACATCACTTGTACCTTCCTATGAGGTGTGAGGAGCAGGTGGGATATCACTTGTACCTGCCTATGAGGTGTGAGGAGCAGGTGGGAATCACTTGTACCTGCCTATGAGGTGTGAGGAGCAGGTGGGACATCACTTGTACCTGTCTATGAGGTGTGAGGAGCAGGTGGGACATCACTTGTACCTTCCTATGAGGTGTGAGGAGCAGGTGGGATATCACTTGTACCTGCCTATGAGGTGTGAGGAGCAGGTGGGAATCACTTGTACCTGCCTATGAGGTGTGAGGAGCAGGTGGGATATCACTTGTACCTGCCTATGAGGTGTGAGGAGCAGGTGGGAATCACTTGTACCTGTCTATGAGGTGTGAGGAGCAGGTGGGAATCACTTGTACCTGTCTATGAGGTGTGAGGAGCAGGTGGGACATCACTTGTACCTTCCTATGAGGTGTGAGGAGCAGGTGGGATATCACTTGTACCTGCCTATGAGGTGTGAGGAGCAGGTGGGAATCACTTGTACCTGCCTATGAGGTGTGAGGAGCAGGTGGGACATCACTTGTACCTGTCTATGAGGTGTGAGGAGCAGGTGGGACATCACTTGTACCTTCCTATGAGGTGTGAGGAGCAGGTGGGGTATCACTTGTACCTGCCTATGAGGTGTGAGGAGCAGGTGGGAATCACTTGTACCTGCCTATGAGGTGTGAGGAGCAGGTGGGACATCACTTGTACCTTCCTATGAGGTGTGAGGAGCAGGTGGGATATCACTTGTACCTGCCTATGAGGTGTGAGGAGCAGGTGGGAATCACTTGTACCTGCCTATGAGGTGTGAGGAGCAGGTGGGACATCACTTGTACCTGCCTATGAGGTGTGAGGAGCAGGTGGGATATCACTTATACCTTCCTATGAGGTGTGAGGAGCAGGTGGGATATCACTTGTACCTGCCTATGAGGTGTGAGGAACAGGTGGGATATCACGTGTAGCTGCCTATGAGGTGTGAGGAGCAGGTGGGACATCACTTGTACCTGCCTATGAGGTGCGAGGAGCATGTGGATATCACTTTTACCTGTCTATGAGGTATGAGGGGCAGGGTGGGAATGATCCCTTGGAGTGTCATGGTGGGGTGCTGGCTACTCCAACGATCAAGCTCACTGTGATTTATCGTTGTCATGGTTACCTCTCCCCATACAGCGGTGTTCGGTTGGTGCAGCGGATACGCTCGTGCATCCGTACCACCGGGCACGTGGGAGTCGGAGAGCTCTAAAGGACCTCTACGCTGCCACTCTTTTGTTTCTATCTGGATTGTGCCCTAACATTGGGTTCACTCAGTATGAGAAGAATGTTGGGCAGTGGGCACTTGGTTGGCTGGTGTGATTGATTTCTGTTTGCAATGTGCATCAGTATTTATCGGCCTGTATTGTGTTTAGAGAAGGTAGAGGATTGCTGGAAGAGAGGAAGTGGTCTCCACGGTGGTTGGTAGCTCTACTAATGAATATGTACTCAGTGATGTCATAGATACTGCGCATACTGGATTATTTGTTGTCATTTATGTCCACAATATTGAATAAGTATCTGACCCTCTCTTGTCTCCACAGGCTTGTAAAGTGTTCCATTCATTCGTCTGTGATTGATGATCTAAAGGGAGCTCGACCAGGGCTAGAGATCGTGGAGGATGACTTCTGAAGAGCTTTACTCTGAATGTCCGGGGTGTGTTGAGAACAGTGACGGAGGTAGAGTTTTTGGAACACCACTGGTGAAGAGAATGATCCTGGACATCCTTGGTGTGCTCAGAGCTGGAGGTCGTCTACGAAGACCTGTGAAGTGCTGTATCTTGAACTAAGATGGCGCGGGGTCAAATCCCCCTCACCAATAGTCTACTCTACATTAACAATTTTTCAGTCACTGCTATTTCCCGCTATGGTTGTGTAACACGGACAATGCTAATATGTTATTGAAGTTAAATCACTTCAGGTGTCAGGTCAATCACCCAGGTTTGAATTATGCTGCGTCAGACGCTGCCAGAGGCCTCCATGGGCCTCCTTTGTCCAGACTAAACACATATGGATCTCATTCAAACACTGACTGTAGAGTAAGTAAGTACAACGTGTAAATAAGTCAAATTATAGGCTGATTGTCTCAGAGAACTAATAGCATCAGAAGGGTGAGCCGGGACCAGCTCGATGAAGAGAGAAAGAACAAAACCCCTCCTAGAAGTTGCCAAACACACTCTGGGAATGATAAAGTAGAACATGAATGAAGTATGACAACAATTACAACTCTGTGACAGTGAGAGACAAAACCTTAGCAAGAATGTGAACAAGCCAGGGTCAGCACCATCTTAAACAGGCTTGTAACACAACACATAGCTGTGGAGTGTGAGAGTCACAAACTCAAAGATAACACATCACAAAAGAAACAGGGGGTGAGAAACACAGCCTCAGTTTGATATGTTGCTCTGGGCAGCATGTCTAGATTAGTCTCAGCAACTGTTGATCAGTCGGGCCGCATTCCACTCTTTCGTTTTGTTGCACACACTCCCACTTCACCTGACAATGGGGTCCCGGGGGTGACACTCGCAGAGTGTTCGCCCCCAGGCTATTTCGGGCAATGGTACGCCCTGGACTGGACGCCCTGGACTGGACGCCCTGGGTAGGGTGCTGGAGGGATTGGTTGGTGGCGATAGCACGAGCGCGGGCATCCCCAAAGTTCTATTGCGCACTTCGGGAGGAAAGGAGAGGTAGGGCTGGCAAAATTTGACCCGCCCTCCCACCCCCTTTTTTCGTATAATTTCTGTATAACTTTCTGTATGACATTGCCAATGATTGTTTTTTTATATGCATTAAAGTTCATTACGGGTGGTTGTCGCTTGGATAGGTGGCAGATTTGGAGGAAAGCAAGACAGACAGGAAGGGGTGGGGGCATTAGAAATAGGTTCGGACTGAGGGAAGCAGGGGAGAGAAGTTGGAGTCAAGAGGTAGGCAGGGATGGAGATAGGCGTTTGGGGAGGAGGTTTAGGCCGAACAAGGTGGGGAAATAGTTGACGGGGGATATGGCTTAGGGGATGGGGGTGTTAGTTTGGGAAATGTTTCATATTATGATCTGTTATGTATTTATATTGTATATTGCCTACCTGTCCAATAAAGCGGCCTTTTACCCCATTTTGGTCTAGGGCGTGATTATTGCCCGACAGATGCGGCGCTTCACTGTGGATATTGAGTCTTCGATCGATGGCGCTCCATCAACTCTTCTCCTATTAACTGTAACAAAAAAAACAAGGGATCCCAAAAGGTATAGTATAGGGACCTTGGGCAGTATCATGTTATAGAGAACAATGGTCCCTATTTTCAGAGGAAGCATCACTTATATCCAATAATCATACTCTCAATAGGTAGTATGTCTTTTGTCCAGCCGGACAAGAATTTATTTTGCAAATATATATAAAATTAAATTGTTAGAAACATTCAATGACAAGTGGGCACAGCCGTGACCCACGAAAGAGTGAGACAACACAACGAAGCACAGAATGGCCAAAGGGCAAAGTGAAATGCGTCTGTACACTCCTATTTGAGAGTTTTAACAGACTAAGATCATTTTCTTATACACCATTGCACATTACAATATTGCATAGTCATATTGCATATGGCGCTTTTTGGTGTCGACGACGTTTCGATGCCACCACTAGATACTGGGCATCATCCTCAGGACAACATAATATTTCATTGTTGTCTTTATGAATTTACAATTGCACTATGCCTAAATCGCATTACTGTACAATTACATGACACAGGGGAGAAATTGGGAAAGAAACAAAAAGGAAAATGAATTGGTAAACATGAATACTGTTAGGCATGTAAAAATGTGACTGTTGTGAGTTTAAAATTGGCGAGATGTGTGGAACAACGAGTGGGGAAGGAAGGTCTGGCGTGACTGAGTGCCTTTTGTGCGTGGTCAAAGAGGTAAGACCACTCTTTGCCGATCAATCTATACAGATTACACTGTGATAAAGTGAAAGGGAGGACGGCGCAGTGATTGGTATTGTATGGCTGCTGAGAGACCACATCTGGATTGGTCATGCATTAATTTAAATGCGGATGCAATCTAGTGTCGTGACGTGAACTCTTATGTGTAAGGCGCAGCAGTCAGTGTGTTTAAACAGTGACAGGACAACAATCACAGGGTTCATGCATTAGATCGTGTTAGCATGAAGCTGGTAACGAAATGAAAAAGTGGATAAAAACGGCGCAGTGATTGGTAGGACACATTCGGTAAAGCATGTGTCAAGAACAGAAAGCTGAAGATGTCTCCTGCCGTGATTAGAGCACTCGTAATTATGGCGCAGTGGTCGGTGTGACGACATAGAAAAGGGATAAACAACACCCCAAAAAATCAAAAAACACATAAAAATCACCACAATACCATGCCATCCATGCCCTCAATGATGTTTAAATTCAAGACACCCCACAGAAAGACTAGGCCCATGCACCACTCACTACACCTGGGCCTACTGGCTAGTGAGGCTTTACAGGCAACCCGACATTTTTTTTTTAAATCAACATATAACAGTGAGCTAAAATTCCATGACATAAATGAGAATTAAGTTAAAAAAAATACACAGAAACAGTTGTATCATGCCCCCATGACTAACCCTGGGCCTACTGGATGCCCACCACAATATATATTTTGTTAAAGTTGTGAAAAAAGTTTTAGAACTGTAGTTGCCTCAACTGCAATGCTCCAAACAAACAACACCAACTTAAAGTGATCCAAAGTCCAAAAAGTCCTCAAATACAAATCCAGCAGCAGTCACAGAAAGTAATCCTTCCAGCTCAACAGCCAAATGAAAAGTGACCAGTACATGCACAAAGCACTGGGAGGAGCCTGCTGGACAGGAACAGGAAGTTGGAGACTCTGAGGCACTTCCTTCCTCCCACCCCACCCCAAAAAATGGACTCCTGCACCAAAAAGTGCAGTCAAATGTCGATCTGAGGAGTTATTCTGATCAAAATCATCATTTTCACAAGGTTTATGCTTCCTGTGGTGGATTTCTGGTGCAGAATTGCAATTTTTGCAATTTCGGGAACGCGAGCTGTTCAAACCTCCCGCCGGAAGTCAGCTGCGCGCTGTTGCGGGCATTTATGACGTACTCGCGTTCGCCGTGCAAGATGGCAAGCTGCGATGAAGTAATTGCGTTAGAAAAACTCTCACGCGATCATGCAGCAAGATCTAAAATGGCAGCACATGCAAAACCGGGAGAAAAACAACTCGGCAGGCTCAGAGTCAACGCCGCGCGCGTGATATTGTATTTTTCAAGCGCGACCAAGCAAAATGATTCGTAGCTTGCGAATTTGCGGATTATTGGGTAAATTCGCGAGATTCGCGGATCGCGAAATTGTCAAAAATCTGCAAATTTGCCCGCGAAATGGATTTTACGCCCAAGCTTGCTATTGAGGTGGGCCAGCCAGTTCCTGCCACTGCCTTTAACGCTAGCTGGCAAAGACTGCTTTAAATCACGGTTCATTCGTTCCACAACACTATTACCATCAGGTCTGTATAGAGACGAAAACTTGACTTGGACCCCCAACGAAGCCTCGTTGGCGCTTCGGAGGAGACGAAGCGCCAACGAGGCAACATCACGAAAGCTCAAAGCTAAGTGAAGGCGAGAACTCACATTTGGAGTACTCCTGCATTCTTCTCAACCCCGGGGCGGCTGGTATGAGCAACTAGGCTGACTCTGGTTAACACAGAACGAGTGTCCAAGTGTGGAGTGGCAGCATATAGTGCAGCCCTGATGAAACTACTTAAATAGATATGGCAGTGAAACATGTCGGCACTGGCAATAGGTAATGGTATGCATGAATAGCTACCAGCCTTTTTATATGTGCATCATATAATCATTTCCCTATAAATAAAGTTGGTTAAGGGAACTATATGCTGTGTTTTATGCACTTATTTATGTTGTGTGTTTGTCACTAGCAGATGCTTCTGCTTTCCACTGTTTGTCACACGTATTTGGTTGTTTGTTTTGGACACTTTCTTTCTTTCTACTTTCTTTGAGAATCAAGTGACTACCGATGATGAGACAGGGGCTTGTCTGGAAATTACATACGAGTTACCCCGTTGGTGGTGTTTCCGTGAGGTGCCACTTGTTTCTTGCACATTTTTTCTAAGCAGAATTCAGTCCAACATTGGTGGTGTGGATCTATAATATTGACCTAGAAGGGTCAGAGTACTTGTTGTTCTGTGTCTCTGTCAAGGAGAATAGGCCTTTTTTAACGGAAATTTGGGCGGAGTACAGTGAATTGTCCCCTCATAAATTGTAGAGGACAGGAATAGGTAACAGTACATATAGACTGTTCTATTCTTTCAGTCACTGATATGTTTTGACGTCCGTTGTACAGGGTCTTTTGTTGTAGGTATATGTTTGAGTGGAGGGCGACCCTGTCCTTTTTCCCTCTGAGCTCCCATTGAGAATTTGACGCAAGTCTCTTATGCCAGTTCGCAATCAGCGCTGCGGTGTGGCCAGACCCACACAAAGCGTGTGCATGAATCAACTGCTACTAAGATGTACTTATACGCAGTTTCAAAAGAAAAAGGACCACAGTGATCTAAGTAAACACAACCAAGTGGTTTATTGGAAATGTACAACTATGTCTGGGGCGGACGCGCAGCAGTCGAAGGCTTAATCTGCTGGCAAATGTCACATTGAAGGACATAATCATGCGTCTGTTTGTACGGTCCCCGCCACCAGAAACGTTGTTGCAACTGAGAAACAGTAGCTGAAACGCCCTCATGCGCAGACGCAACACCTTCATGGGCAGCTGTAATCAGTGTGGACCTGCGGTCCGCGTTGGGAATAAATCTTTCACCAACGTCCGGTATTTTCACATAAGGGACTTTATCAGGACTTAAGTGATAAGTATACTTCGAAGGGAATTCCTTAGGATATTTACTTCCCTTCTCAGTTGCAGCAATGGCTGCTGAGATATCATCATCAATCTTATTTTTGGAACGTGTAACTGCTGCAACCAAACATGTTGATACTGTTGTTTTTGCGGCCTCATCAGCCAATACATTGCCAACAGCGTGGACCCCTACGCGCTGATGACCGAGAGTATGAATTACATACACGAGTGGCAACTGCTCTTTAAGCTCCGCCACTCGGACCCAGATCATTTTAAGTTTTATTTTGCTACCCTTGGAATCACAAAAATCATTCTGAATCCAAAAGAACAGGTTTTCATTGTAAGACTGGAAACAGTAGTAAGAATCACTCACAATAAGAGTCGTCACACTAGGATCAGCATACTCCAATGCAAGCATTAGAGCATGAAGCTCCGCTAATTGTGCAGTGCAGTCCCCTAAAGTCTGCATGTGCACGACCTTGGACTTGAATTCATCATCCACCATGGCACCTACCACAATGGTGCAAGCTGAAACGTATGCGTGCTTAGCCCCTTGCGCAACTTGCGCTGAACCGTCAGTGTATATGAATGGAAATCCTCCAAAGGTTGCCTAGTCAAAGGCGCAGGATGAACACATTCATACTGCAGAAACTCCTGCGACTGCAAGGATGCATCAAAAACAAATGTGACATCTGGATATGTCAATGACACAGCCCATTGTATCCACCGAGGGTGCAAAGCTTTAGAATTTGGTACCCTGGCTTTCGTCACTGCTTCTAGGGCAGGATACGGGGTAACAACCAACATGCGGTTTCCCTGTGACAGTGCTCGTTCCTTCAGAATCGCCATTTGCACTGCTGTCAAAACTTTTTCCACAGTGGAAAACTGCATTTCAGCCGAAGTGTACAAGTGTGACTTGTAAGCAATAGGTACTGTGTCTCCCTCATTAAAAGTAAGGTAAGTGAAACCCACCGCCCCAGGGATGATTCTTATCACCAGGTTGGTGTGGTTGTCACGAGTCAGTAAGAATCGAAATTTGCCTAGCTTACGTAACGGTAAGTTTCAATTCTATTAAGGACACGGAGGCGAGGATTATGCTATATCTTCCTTCGCTTTATTAACATAAAGACTCCACAGCAGCTTAGGAAAAGATATAATAAGAACAAAAAATGCTTTAAACATAAAGCATTGACGTAATGTTCAACGAATCAAACAACAACTCCCAAGAGTCTCCTTGCATAACAATAGTCCATAGTCCTTCCACACTGTCCATCATCACTATATAACCGGACTTCTCATCATCTTCCTCCTCTTTCTTCGCGCAGGTCACGCTTGAGCCTCATTGGTCCTGTTTAGCACCGTCGTTGCCTGTCAAAAAAGGAACAGCATCAGCGAGGTGGCCCAGGAATGCGACAACAAGGCGAGGAGCATTCAGTGAGGAACACAGTACTGACAATGTAAAGGAAAACGCTTTACTTACTGCCATACGGGTGGGTAGAGACACCACTGTGGCCTGGGTGGGATAATCCTCGCCTCCGTGTCCTTAATAGAATTGAAACTTACCGTTACGTAAGCTAGGCAAATTTCGATTCTATGTCAGGACCGGAGGCTTCAGATTATGCTAGTTTAAAGCTTACTTACCACCAACTGAGCCAAATCCACCACCGGCTTAAAATAAAACCTCTTGAAGGTGGAATCCGAGGACCAATCCGCTGCTCGCATTAGGTCCTCCAGACGAGCACCCACCGAGAATGCCTTAGAGGCCATGGCCCCCCTGGCGGAGTGTGCTCCAAAGAGAGAAGTATTGATGCCCGCTTCTTGCATGACCCATCGCACCCACCGAGCAATAGTGGGGGAGGAGACAGCTTTGTGTGGCTTCCGCAGGGCAATCAACAACTGACGCTCGCCCGGAGGGCGCAGATCCAAGGTCAGGTCCTCATATGCTTTGAGGCATTGCACGACACACAACTTAGGAGTGTCAAGAAAGGCTGGATAAGAAATGGAACGCGACGACGTCTTAGTGCGTCGGCCCACGGTAAAAGTAACCCCATCCGGGGAAAAAATGCGTGCAGATACATCCAGCGCGCGCACGTCCGAGACGCGCCTACAAGAAACCAGGCATAACAACATGGCTAACTTCGCCGACAGCTCTTTAAGAGACAGATAAGAATTGGCCGGCCACGACAGGAACAAATTCAGAACCAAATTGACGTCCCAAAGGACGGAGTACCTGGGTTCTGGCGGCAGCGCGAGGCGAATAGCTCGCAGAAGCCGGCACACAAAAGGATGTTCCCCCACCGGGTGACCATCGATGTTATCATGGCCAGCAGAAATCGCCGACCGAATAGCATTGATCGTCCTATACGCTAGACCCTTGTCGGCCAAATGCGCCAGGAAATTCAGCACGGGCACAAGGCCTGCGACCATGGGATCCAGACCCCTTCGTAAACACCAACGCATCCACTTAAGCCAAGCGGATCTGTAACGCTTCGCCGTACTATCGGCCCATGCTTTGGAGAGCAAGTGCTCAGCCGACCCCGAAAGGCCCGGGAGCGCCCAGCGTCTCCTGAGAGCCTCCACGCCACGAGGCGGAGAGTGTTCTGCATGACGAGAGGGTGAGGTTCCTGATCCGGGTTCGTCAGGAGCAGAGGAAACAGGGGGAGTAGGATTGGAAAATCCCAAGAAAGTTCCAGAAGAACCGGAAACCATACTTGAGATCTCCACAGCGGTGTAACCAACACCAGCTCCGCACCCTGGCGGCGTATTTGAGCCGTCGTTCGCATGATCATGGAGAACGGGGGAAACGCAAACGGCTGTTCCCGACTCCAATCCTGCAAGAACGCGTCCGTGGCCTCCGCTAGAGGGTCCGGCCTCCAGCTGTAAAACCGCGGCAGCTGGTGGTCGAGACGGGACGCGAAGAGGTCCACCGAGAAGGGGCCCCAGAGGGAGTGTAGCCACCGGAAGACTTCCCGATCCAGTTTCCACTGGCTGGCGTCCCTGAGATGTCGAGAGTGCCAATCCGCTACCTGATTGCACTGGCCCGGCAGATACTCCGCCGTCACCGAAATGTGACGAGACAGGCAATAATCCCAGAAGTCCTTCGCCAAGTCCGCCAAGGCGCGGGAACGAGGACCTCCTAGATGGTTCACATATCGAACCGCCGAAATATTGTCCATCCGTAACAGGACACAAGCCTTGACCGAATCTTTGGTCCAACAGCGAACTGCGAAGGAGCCCGCAAGGAGCTCCAAACAATTGATATGCAATTGCTGTTCTTCTGACGACCAGGCGCCGCCGGTGGAAAAATCCCCGCACCGGGCGCCCCAGCCCGACCTGCTGGCGTCGGACTCTATGATCAGGTCCGGAGCCGAACCGAAGATCGCTCGACCATTCCACGCCTCCATGTGAGACAGCCACCATGACATTTCCTCCTTCACCTCGTCCGTGAGGGGAACCCACTGATCGTAACTCATCCCACGGCGCAGATGTTGCGCCTTCAAGCGCTGAAGAGCCCTGTAGTGCAGCGGGCCTGGGAAAATCGCCTGGATGGAGGACGAGAGAAGGCCCACCACCTTGGCGACATGACGCAGTGACGTACGATCCCTTGCGATCGTCTGCCGAAGCAGGTGTCGTATCTTCGCGACCTTCCGACCCGGCAGGCTCAAGACCGCCTGTACCGAGTCCACCACGAAACCCAAAAAGGTGATCTGCTGAGTGGGAACCAAAACCGACTTGGAGCCGTTGATGACGAACCCCAGTTTCTGAAGCAGGCTGACAGCTTGACGCAGCTGGCCTTCCAGCACCTCCGGGCACTGCCCCCTGAGGAGGATGTCGTCCAAGTATACTAGCATCCGGACCCCCTGACTTCTGAGAAACTCCACCACCGGGTGGAGGACCTTCGTGAAGCACCACGGGGCCGAAGAAAGACCGAACGGCAGGGCGGTGAATTCGAACACCTTGTCGTCCCACAGGAATTGTAGGAAGCGACGATGAGGGGGATGGATGGGAACGACCAAGTAGGCATCCTTGAGATCCAGTCGCACCATCCAATCCCGAGGGAGGAGCACGTCTCGAAGGAGGTGGATCCCCTCCATCTTGAAGTGACGGTAGACCAACCACCCATTGAACTCTTTGAGATTGATCACAGGCCTCTTGCCCCCATCCGTCTTGTCTACTAAGAAGACGTTGCTGAGGAACCCATGTGGGTGGCGCGTTGATAGACGGATGGCTCCCTTGCGCAGCAAGTCCGAGACCTCTCCGTCTATCAATCGCGCGTCGGAATCTGAAAAAACCATCGGGCGCGGGGGCCTCGCCTGAGTTGGCTGGTCGTAAAACTCGATATGGAAACCTCTTACAGTTTGCAAAACCCAAGCGTCGGCAGTGAGCAATTCCCACTCCCCGTAAAAGCTTGCCAGCCGCCCCCCAATCGGCACCTGATCCAAGCAAAGTACACTTACCGGGGGCATTTCCCTGTCCGGAGTTCTTCTTGAACCCTCTGCCACCGAAGCGCTGTCCCCTGGTGGGGTAGAAGTTGGTGTAGTTGGCCGAGGTCTGGTATTGACCTCGTCCGGAGCCTTGTCCCTTGTTGTTGGTCTGCTGACCACGGCCGATCGCGCGGCCCCTACCGCGACCGGCCCCTCCAGAGAAACGTTGGTGGAACACCCTCTTGATGCTAGACTGGGCCTTGTCCAGCGACGTGAACGTATTCACAAACTTGCCCAGCTCGCGGATGAAAGGCTCGCCGAAGAGGCCACCCTGGGCCACAGCACCCGCCTCCGACGAGGCCAGGTCCCCCAGCTTCGGATCCAGCTTGATCAGGAGCGAACGCCGCCTCTCAGTGGACAGGGCACAGTTGGCGTTGCCCAAGAACACGATCACCCTCTGGGCCCAATTGGAGAGCATCTCCGGTGAAATGGCGGTGCCATTCGCTCGAGCCTCCTCCGCCATGTCGAGGATCTTCGTGGCGGGCCCGACCGCATCCAACAACTTGTCCTGGCAGGCCCGCCAGGACCGGTCAATCCCTTTCCTGGGGTCCTTCATGAACTTCGCCAGGAAGGTGGCCATCTTGGGGTCCAATTCCGGCGTCATGGCCACTTTCCCTTCCAAAGTTGGCCGAGGGCACTCCACACGTAGGCAACCCCTCGCCTCCTTTTCCAGGGGCTTGCGCAGTCTGCCCGCAACAAACTTCGCCACCGTCTCCCCCGGGGCCCAGGCCGCGGACCGGGGGTGGAAAATCTCGTCCGGGTCCAGCATGCCCGACTCATCCCGGGGCATCTCCTTGGCCGAAGGCGCCGGGAGCCAAGAGCGGGTCGACTCCCCGTCGTCATCCGTGTCCGGAGAGTCGTAGATCGGGGAGGCGGGCGCCGTAGTCACGTCGCCCGAAGTACTAGGGTCCACCAAGGGTGCAGGGGGCACCGCTGTCGCTTTAGCCAGGAAGGCGTCACGAAGACGCTCGAAAGCGCCCCTGTCCACGCCTTGGGCCTCCGATGATGGCCCCTCCTTACAAGGCCTCTTCGGGGCGGGTGGCAACCCGCCGGACGTCCCCGGGAGTTCGGGGGACGGGGGCACGTGCGCCGCTGCCAGCTTCGCGCACTCTTCCACGATGCGGGCGGAAAGACGGTCCTCCATGGGCCCTACCACCTCCGTCACGCAGCGATAGATGGAATTGTCCACCGCCTGATAAAACTCGTCATCCTGCAGATAGGGGCAGGGTTCTTCTTCGTATTCCCCCTCCATCTCGGAACCAAGGGCAAATGCGGGGCACCCAAGAGGGCGGCAACCGAGAAAGTTCTCGAATGTGGGCAGGCCAAGCGGCTGCGATCACGTTTTGGGCCAACTGACGTGGCAGGTGGGCTGCACCAACCCCCAAGCGCGCAGACCCTCCTCGCCGGGACCGGGTCTACGTACCCCTCAAGCGCGCTAGGCCACACTCGGGCAAAGAGGTGCACAAAGGCCACCCGAAGGTGATTCACGCGGTCAGAGCCGCTATACAGACCCCAGCGGGCGTCAAAAGTGGGTAAATTACAGACCCGGGTCACCAGGTGTCAGAGGGGTATGCGAGGGCTGGCTCCTGCGCAAGCAGACTCCACGGCGCGGCCCCCGGCACTGCGGAGACGCGCCGAAGGGTCGGCGAGACGACAGGCCGCCCCCTTGCGGTCTAAGTACACACCGCACACAAGTGGGAACAAAGTCGCGTAGGAACGAAGAACGTTCCCGCAACTGGGGACTCTGGAAGGGAATAAACCATGCAATGAGTCCCCCAAATGATCGTACACAAGACAATCAATCGCAATGACAAAGGAAAAAAATATAGGAAAGCACTTATCTGGCTGCGGGAGCAGCGAAGAAAGAGGAGGAAGATGATGAGAAGTCCGGTTATATAGTGATGATGGACAGTGTGGAAGGACTATGGACTATTGTTATGCAAGGAGACTCTTGGGAGTTGTTGTTTGATTCGTTGAACATTACGTCAATGCTTAATGTTTAAAGCATTTTTTGTTCTTATTATATCTTTTCCTAAGCTGCTGTGGAGTCTTTATGTTAATAAAGCGAAGGAAGATATAGCATAATCTGAAGCCTCCGGTCCTGACATAGAATTTAGATTCTAGAAGATCAGCCTGCAAAGATTGCAAAATGGCTGAATGTTCCGGCAGCCAGCAAGATTTGGTAAAAGTAGGTTGTATCAAAGCATACAAAGGCTTGATAAGCTGGGCATATTCGGGAATATAAGTACGCCCGAAATTAAAAATCCCAGCAAAGACTACGTTTTTCAGAGTTGTAGGAGCGCGCAGCTGTGCCCATTTCTTCAAGAAGTGAGGAGCCAATCCTCGACCTTCATTGTTGAGTTTGTAGCCCAGGAACAACACTGTGTACTCTGCAATGTGAGACTTTGCAAAGTTAAATTTGTCACCGAAGTCCGCAAAGCATCAAATTATGCGGTCAATGCGACACAGATGTGCCCAAATTTCATCGTCAGTGAGATAGATGTCATCCACATACGAACACTCATCTGGGTCAACTCTTTCCAAGAGAGAGACAATACGGGCAGCAAACACACCTGGACTATTCTTATAGCCCATAGGTAAACGTGTATATTGGCGTTGTTTGCCGCCACAGGTAAAACTGATCCACTGAGAACTCAGTCCGTCCAAATTGTGGGTAAAAATAACGTTGGATATGTCAAGCATGGTTTTAAACCATTTTCACACGAGACTATCCACTAAAGCAGAGCCGTGGGTATTCTGTACTGCGCAGGTATGGCAATGCGAGTTCAAATGCCGGTAATCCAATACCAAACGGTACGAGCTGTCTGGATTGGTCACAGTAAAAAGCGGTTATTCATCGGTTACACACAAGTTTCAATTACACCTTGATATTCCAAATTTTCAAGGATTTATGCAACAGAAGCCTTAGCTTCACGTCGGATGGGATATTGAGGTTGAGGCTGTGGCATAGACCATAAGGGAATCTCGTGTCGTGGAGAAAATTTATCCCAGCCTGTGTGTACGGTACAGAGCCTGCGCAAGGGCTTTAGCCCACTATTCTGCAAAATTCTGCGCATGCTCCTTTGAGACTGTGTGCGCGAAACTAGGGAGGATCACCTACTCCCCTCTTGGAGCCGCTAGAACAAAAGGTGGGGCCTATTAGCCTCCGCTAACAAAATGTCATAGGTAGATGTAAGATTTTCCCAAAATAACCTTTTTATGGTACGTTGTATGTCACCTTCAATTAAAAGGATTATTTCATAAAGTCTGTCAGGGGGAGCTACTCTAGTATCTGCAGTCTCCACAACAACATATCGATCAGTCGCTGTCTCCTTCAGTAGTGGACGAAGGGCCTCTCGCACAATGGTAATCTCCGGCGCGCTGTCTTGCAAGGTCAGAGCCCATGTCAGATTCTGAAGCTGCGTTCTCACTATCTGTGGCATATCCCGCTGTTAAAGTGGCAACTTTCTTTTTCTGAAACTGGGGTCTTTTCTGTGTAGAATCGTCCTGCTTGCCTTTACCGTCTTTCGGGCAGGGCTGGTTGCGTCCCTGCTGGCCACCCCTACCTCTGCCACCTCCTCCACCACCGGTTGATGAGGCCGATGATTCCTGAAAAGAACGAGGAGAGCGTTGTTCAGAAACCTGAAAACGATCAGGTGATTTTCTCGTCGTGCTAGTCATAAACACGTTCTGTAGACGCAGGCCCTGGAGATGCAGGACGGGACTCCTGTTTCTGTTGTTGTTGTTTACCCTGTTTTTGTTTTTTTGGCCAATTTTGCCTTTTAGCCTTGGGCTGTTCGTCCGTTTCTGAATTCGGCCCTTGGGGTTGCTTTTTCTCCTTAACAGAGAATGGCTTGACACCCAAACTAATGCAGCCCACGGTTTTGTAAGCCGCCACAATAATTCTTGGTAACCGTCGGGGTTTATCGGCATCCGGAACCGCCAGCAAAGCATTAGACACCTGAAAGCTTACTGCATCTCCCTTGACATTCGCAAGTACGAGATCAGAAACTACGTCAAAACTGCCACATAGGCGCATACCCAATTCAACCGCTGCTTCAGGTCCATGCTCATCTTGAACACGTTTAATGACCGCCGGAAGGACAGTCATTGACGGAGTGCCGAAGCACCTCCTATACACTGCCGCAAAGATCTTACCCCAAGACTCACAGTCACCCGCCTCAGGAATCAAGTCTTTAGGCAAACTAATTGTTAGAATCCTGTGTTTTTCAACAGGAGTCGTGTTAGGAAATACTGCTTCCAGCTGGTCAAAGTTCTCGGCAAGCCAGAAAGGAAAATCATCCTTATTCTGGGGGCGCTTGCCCATTACTGCGTTTATCATCACAGGACTAAGCTTCATCCCGCCATGTCCGGCTGGAAGTGCCGCAGCACTCGGGGCCCCGCCCGGGAGGTTGTGGGTAATATATTGTACTAACGACCTAATTACACTAATAGCGACTGTATGTAACAGTCGTAAATCTGCAACGGCAACCGCTCCATGTCGAGGATGCGGTGTAAATCCAGCCAAAACTGGCCAAGTAGCGCCTGGAATGGACAAAGGACCTAATCTCGTTGCCAGTAAAGTGTTCTATATGGAATATATTCCTGTGGCGCGGCTGTGGGAGTGTACGTGTCGAACACACCAGAATTCGCGTTCACAGCTGGGAAGGTCGCCCACGAGTGAAAAATCTCCACTGGGTAATCCACTTCCGCACTCACCACCATGATAACTGCCATGACATCCACAGGGACGTTATAAGCCTGCAAATGTTTGCGCACCGCAATGCAACTATGCTGCGGTATGTCAACGCCAGCCATAACGACACAGAAAGAAAGTGGTACAAAGAAAATCAAACATAGCTTACCATGCAAGGCTGAAAACATATTATTCTCGTGTGAAGCAAAATATTCTGCTAGACTCTAAACAATTAAAATACTCTGTGCCGTGTGCAAAAGCAGCAGAGAGGAAAAATGGTGTTTAAACTTCTAACAAACTCATGCTAACTTAACACAGTGTAAAGGCAAAGCCTATCTCCATGACAGCGTCCTTCATGAGTTTATTGATGGTCATAGCTGCTTCCCCCTGTCCCTCTCAAGCCCCCCCTTGTTATGGTGCATCCTTTGTAAAATCTGGTGTGTTTGGTTAGGAGTCACAAAACTTTCAATGGAGCAGAAAGAGCTCTCGGGGTCAAGCTTCCCTCGATGAGGCCATCCTAGCGGGTCAGCCGTGCCCTGGGGGTGCAAGGCCTGCACACAGGACCGTGGATGAGGGCATGAGTACTGCTGTGTCCTTCACAGAAGAGGGGTAAACCAGTGCCCCTCGGGCACAAGACCTGCACAAAGGGCCGTACCTGAGGGTGTGAGTACTCCTAAGACCCCCACAGAGGTGAGGGTCAGCCGGTGCCTCCCGGGGAACAAGACCGGCACAAAGAGCCATACCAGAGGGTGTGAGTACTGCTGTGTCCTGCCACAGAGGTGAGGGTCAGTCAGTGCCCCTGGGGTACAAGACCTGCAGAATGGGCCGTGACCAAGGGCATGGGTTCTGCTGTATGTGTGATGATATGTGTATTTGTATAGCGCCCAACTCACCCAGCGGGTATTCTGGCGCTGATACTGAATCCAGTGCACAGACTGGGGTCCTGCATTCTCCCAGGAGAGGAGTGTGCCCCTTGAGAACTGCTTACTATGTCTCTGATGTGCCCTAGATGCCTTATATGGAAAGACCTGAGGGCATCCAGGAGGATTCTCGGTTCATCCTGTGCTGCTCATTTCTGACCGCTACATCTTGACTCTATTAATTCGAATCACCTGTGATGAAACATCTGACAATGCAATGGGAACCATCTGTAGAGTGCAGCTTACATCTGTGATGGCCTCTTGGCACTAGAAAATAAAAAGAGATTCACAGTGAAGCAATAGGAAAGGAAGTCTTCAGGGTCTTCCTAAGAGAAAGGTGAACTGTGATGGGTTTGGCCTCACAAGGAAAGAGCATTTCAAAATCCAAGACCACATAATGAAAGAGCAAACTTCCCTCCCTGGATCTCTCATCTTATGCAATACAGAAAGAAAAAATACTTTATTTGTTTTTTACAACCATAAAATAAAACACTAAAATAATTCAAATGTAAAGTTAAAACAAATTCACGATAAAGTGCATGATTATGTCAGAATATGCACAAACATCTTTTTTATCCTACTCATTATTAACCCTGTTTACAGGTTCAAATGTGAGTTAAAAAAATTCCAACTCATTAAAAACCATATTCGGAGGTTCACAATAAAGTACATCATTATGACTGGGTATGTGCAGGGTTTTCCACCTCATTAATAGCCAAGTTCACAGGTTCAAAATCTGCTTTTCTTAAGAGTGTGTCAATCAAAGTTAAAAACTTTACCCCTCGACAAATAAGAATATTTGATGACCCCCCCCCTGCCCAGCGAATAATAATCTGTCTACAAGTATGAATGTTAAGGACTTTTAAAATTGGTTTTAGAAATGTTCTTCTTGCTTCGCTGAAAGTGGCACAGACACACATCGCGTGGCATAGTGATTCATTATGATATCCATATACAATGTCTATTCGCGGGGTCAACCGGGTGGCAGGAGTTCTAATGTAATTACAACCCTTGAAAGACACCTGATTTCCGATACGAACACGAGTAGTCTGATTATAGCCGGGGACTTTAATAATTGTTTTGAACCTTTAGATCACGAAGATGGAAGGTTGAGTGAAGAGGTGGATGCAATACGGGGCATTCAACAGCTGTAGATCCAACCAATAAGGAAATGGTTTGAGGCCGCTCTTCAGCTGAAGGGGCTTTGTTTGGTAAGAGGTCTGAGGGCGATTAACGGGAGGACACGGTCTGATAGTGATGGAGAAAAAAGATTTGACAATGGAAGAACAGGTAGTCGTATAGACTGCATTCTTGTCAGTGTGGAATTATGGCCATCAGTTTTAGATATGGAGGTCCAGATGAGGCCAGAGAGTGATCACAAACCCCTAGTCCTAAAAATTAAGGATAAAAGTGTTTGTAATCCTCTGCAGAGGGAAGGCGATACAATACAGGAAACAGTAAAAATTGCAAATGACCAAAGAAGGGTTTGGTGGGCTAGGGTATCCAATAATGAAAGTCAGGCTAAGCAGATATGGGTCTTGGTTTCAAGATCCCTGACATTATTATCTGACTGTAAGTCTCAGGAGGAGTTAAATTCAACTCTATTGATTGTTCATAATGATCTCTTTACGGGTTTGATAACGTTTTTTATTAAGAATAGCCCTTGTAATAAGAGTCACCCTCCTAAGATAAGTTCATGGTATAATAGTACCTGTAGATCGGCATACAAAGCTCTTGTGGTAGCCATTAGGATGAGGTCACAGGGCGATATCAAACAATGTAGAGCCAACTGTAAAGCCTTGCAGAGACAAGCCAAAAGAGAGTGGGATGAAGAAAGATGGAAGGACTTGCTGCAGGCATGTCATGGGAGAAACATGACCGAGTTCTGGCATTCACTCAAATGGGGGAATAATCCTCAGCAACAGATCCCATGTAACCATGTTGAACCCGTATAATGGGTGACGTTTTTGAAGCTCAGTTTAGGGCATCAAATATTAGTGATGAGACTGTCCCTCTTAGCTTATCTGTGGAACCATTGAAGTTTACTTGCAG
Source organism: Lissotriton vulgaris (assembly GCF_964263255.1). Lineage (NCBI taxonomy): Eukaryota > Metazoa > Chordata > Amphibia > Caudata > Salamandridae > Lissotriton > Lissotriton vulgaris. The sequence continues at coordinate 102,484 of NW_028244793.1, forward strand.
AGAGGTGGAGTCTGTATTGAAATTAGTACCCAGTGGTAAGGCCCCAGGGCCAGACTGCATCCCTGCAGATTTGTTCAAAGAAAATCACGACTTATGGTTCCCTACTTAAATCTACTAGCAAATGCAATAGTAAGTGGTGCCCCGCTCCCAGCATCTTGGTTGGGTTCAGAGATCATTCCAATCTATAAGAAGGGGGTCGCTCTGCACCTATAAACTATCGACCGATTAGTCTAATCGACGCTGCCCAAAAGATTGTGGCAAGATTAGTGCTGGGGAGGATCCAGGGATGGATAACTGTAGGAGATATTTTAACACCGTTACAGGCAGGGGTTCGGTCTCACGTAGGGACTCTTGACCAGACCATTAGATTTGTGTTAATCTACTGGAAGGATTTGATTTTAGGGGGGGTTTGCTCTTTGCGGCGTTTGTGGATTTAAAATCCGCATTCAATCTCACCCCAAGGGAGAAACTGTGGACAGCATTATTGAAAATAGGGATGCTTCACTGTTTGGTTGCTATTTTGGTTAAACTACACAAACATACATATGCGCAGGTTTGTTGGGGCAAACCAGGTGTAACTACAGAAAGGTTTAAGGTCAGCAAAGGGGTTCGCCAGGGGTGCGTGCTGGCTCCCACCCTGTCTTCCCTATTTATAAACAGGGTGGTTCAGTACTTTGAGAATCATCCAACTGATGCCCCAATTTTAGCTGGCATGAAAGTACCACTGCTCATGTTCGCGGACGACACCCTGCTCATATCCAAAACGAGACAGGGCCTACAGTTGGCACTGTCTCGCTTTGAGGTGTTTTGCCGTAAACATGAGCTAGTGGTCAATGTAAGGAAGACAAAGTTCATGGTGCTCCATAGGTCCAAGCCAGTTAAGGCGAGTGTTTATATGGATGGCGCCTTAGTGGTGCAAACAGATGTCTTCACCTACTTGGGTGTTTCATTTAATGACACATTAAGTTGGAAGCCCCAAGTTGAAATGCTAGCCCTAAAGCATGCCCAGCTGGCTGGTGCTCTGGTTAAGGAGCACAGGCTGTCTTTAACCAAACCTATAGCACCTATAATGAAGATAAATACAAATATTAGCCCAGCTATACTGTATGGTGCTGAAATCTGGGGATTTAGGGGCTAGATGTAGGTATCCAAATACCGGTTGGTAACGGCCGAAAAATCTGATTTTCGGCTGTTACCGATCGGTATTTGGATACTGAGATGTAGGGCAAGTCAAAATACAGATTCGGTAATTTTACCGAATCAGTAATTTTACCGAATCGGTAAATTTACAGAATCAGTAAAATTACTGATTCGGTAAAATAACCGATTTGGTAAAATTACCGAATGTGTATTTTGACATGTATCTAGCACATTAAACAGTGCTATAGGGCTTTAAGGATTCGTTATTTACCTCCAACTGTTAGTTGGTGGTAAGTAACGAATTTCTATATAAATGCAAATATGTGCATTTACACCTGTGCCATGTGGCACACATACATGCCCTTAATCAAGCATTAATCAGGGGTGCAACAGCGTGTCAAAGTGGCACCCTGCCACCCTTGAATTTTTCGGTGTTTACCGAATCGGTAAATACTGATTTGGTAATTGACATTCAATCCTATGGGCCTCCAGGCCCATAGGAATCAATGGCAAATACCGAATCGGTAAATACCGATTCGGTAATTACCGAATCTTACCGATTCGGTAAAAAATACAGAATTTTTACCTACATCTAATTTACTGATTCTAAAATACCGAATCGGTAAAATTCGGTATTTTTGAATTGGTAATAAAGATTTACCTACATCTAGCCCTTAGTAATCTATCTCCTCTTTCATCAGCCAAAAATAAGTTTATGAGATTGTTAATAGGTTTGCCGCAATCGTCCTCCCTTTTACGACTGTTTCTTGATCTTGGATGTCACACACTTGTAGATGTAGTGCGCTACAGACCACTTGCTTCCTGGAGGCGCCTTTGGACCACCCCGGAATGTTCCTTGTATGCTAAGGCTATATTGTAAGTGAGGGGGATGAGTCGCTCACATAAGATCCCATGGTTGTCTGCAATAAGGTCTCTGCTGGTTGAAATGGGGATGAAGAACCTATGGGAAAACCCAGATATTGCAGAATTCCCCTTGAAAAAGTCCTTTAGAGCAGTTTACTGGGAGGTTGTCAAAATTAAGAGATTTTCCTCCCATGTCTCCCAGTCACTGTCAAGGGATTTCCTCGAACTAAAGGATGAAACTCTCTTGGAAGGATATTGGGATCCTATTATGAAGCCTCATGATCACAAATTGTACCACCAGTTTAGGATAGGTACTTTGCCCCTACGCTGGTTGACATGCAAATGGAATTCTGCAAGTAGCGATAAGTACGTATTTTGTCATGATCTTATTGAAAGTATTGATCATTTTTTTATTTGCCTGCCCTGCCTACCAACAGCTGAGGAACATCTGGTTGAAACCAGTATGCGTGACTCTGAATACAAGATCGGCAATGGTTGCTAAGAGAATACTGAAATCAGATACTACAAACCTTGTCGTAATTGGTGTATCAAAGTTCTTGAGCTGGGCGTGAGTCTTCCGTAATAAAACGGGTGGAGCAAACTAGTAAGGTTAACGATTAAATATAGTACTCTTTAGCAGTGGGCAGAGTTTGATTATTCTTAATCCTTTTTGCAGATTTATATATTTAATCCTTTTTTTAAGATTTGCTTTTAATATGTATTTATTCATATATTAACTTATTAATTATTGTTATTGAGATATAGCCTAGGTTTTAGATTTAGAGTATGATGATGTAATTTAATGGATGGAATTTGGTTATTGTTTTATTCTGGAAACTCTTGTCGTTTATGATGAATAATCGCAATAAAGACTTAATGAACTGAACTGATATTCACATAGTCTACAAGTTGTGTTAAGACTTGGTTGCAAATCCTTGGTTTCATATACTCCAAACCGATACAGCATATACTTCTTCTTTAGAAACAAATTCCAGACGAATCTATGCTGGTGACACTACTCTAGGGAGGTTAAAAACTGCTTTACGCACTTTTGTTTGTAAACCATTTAAAATTCCAAATTCCTGACAGTGCCATATTTTCAAACCGTATGCCAGTGCTGGAAGTAATTGGGCTGCCATTGTTTTTAAAAGATGGCTATAAGACGGGCAATTTAATTTCATTTGTAGCTGTTTGTATGCAAAAATTAAGCTTTGTGCCTTTGCTCTTATTGCACTTTTTGATCAGTAAAGGACATACAAGTCCCTAAATTAATGCCCAGGTACTTGTAGGTGCCAATTTCCTCTATGTCTTTACCCTTGGCTGACCACTTGAATTTTTAGAGTCTTGGGCCTACTAATCGCAGCACCTTTGTTTTTTTCATATTTATCTTCAGCCCCTGAAGGTCAAAGTAGTTGGTTAGGTAATCAATGACTCTTTGGAAGCCAAAGGGGGTTTGGCTAAGGACCACTATGCCATCTCCATATTGCAGATACTGAATGTGGTCCTCTCCCAATTTCGGAGTATGGCTGTTTACTTTTGACAAGTGGGTGTGCAAATCAGCAAGGTACAAGTTAAAAAGGCTTGGGGCCAAAACACACTCCTGTTTCAAGCCATTTTTTATATCGATCTTAGATGATGCTATGCTACCATCCTTCAGCTTTACCTGGGCCCAGGTTTCATGATGGAGGGCTACTATGGAATTAATTCGTTGTTTTGGTACACCGCAACCTTTCAATTTTGTCCATAGTCGTTCATGTGGGACTCTATCGAAAGCCGATTTTAAATTGATATAACATACAAATAGACCTGATTTCTTTAAAATTGCTTTTTCCGTAAGGAGTGCTATTGCTACCAGGTCCTTGTCCATTCCTTGTCTAAAACCGGTTTGATATTTGGATATTATACTTTTCTCTTCCATCCATCCCTGTAAGTGTAATAATAAACAGGAATAATATAGTTTTGCATCAACATCCGCCAGGGCTATAAGCCTGTAATTTCCAGGCTCCTTTCGATTACCATTTTTATATATTGGATGAAATATGCTCCCTCTCCAAGATTTAATGATCTTGTTTTGAGAATACAGGTAATTGAAGAGTGGAGTAAGAAAATTTGCCCAAAATTCCGCATCATGTTTAAAGATTGCGTTTGGAAGCCCATTAGGTCCTGCCGCTCCCTCTGTTTTCAAGTTTTTTTATTATATCTTTTAATTGGTTTGTGTTAATTAAGATGTTTGAGGCATTATGATTTGGTTCCTGTGACTTGTCTGCGATTTGAACTTTATCGTGATGGACTATGATTTCTTCAGGTTGCACTATTTTCCAGGAAATGGGGCTGATGTCAAATTTTGTATGGTTCCAAATTCGTTATCATTTTGTGGTTCGTAATATTGTATACATTTTGGATGTGTTGCTCCCATATCTTCTCACTTATTCCTGCTTTTTGAGACTTTCCCGTTACCTTTGTTAACTTATTTATTATGCCGCAAAATTCACAACTATTGGCAATTTGCTGGCCCAGAGTAATTTTTCCAAGAGTTTTTCCATAAGTTCCTTTTTTGCCACTCTACACCTCTCTCTATAGTTCTTCCTCATGTCTCTAATATCGTTGTTTGTTATTGGATTTCCGAATCTTATGGCCAAAACTGCTTTTCTCGATTCCCTAGTGATTTCCCTTTTTAGGTTACACATATATTGAACCATGGTTCATAAGTTGTACTTTGTGTACCATGATGTCCAGGGAGAACCTGAAATTTGTTTTGAAGAAACTTACACAAAAATTCCCAACTATCTTCTGGTGACTTGGTACACTGTGACCCACCATCGATTATGTATTTATGCACAGCAGTCATTATTTTTGAGACATTTGTACTGCTCCATTTTAGTTTCTTCAGATTGTATATTACCGGGATTTCTGTCAATACAGTTATTTTCTCTTTCTGGGACAGTTTTGCGTTGATGGTCAAAACTTGCGGCAAATGGTCACTATCCGGGCGGGATTTTATATAAAACGAGTCAAATGTAATGTGTAGTTCATTACTGACCATGGTCTAGTCAATGGTTGATTGGTTGATTGATTCCTCCCACTTAGAAAGGTCATCCTTGCTGGTTGATCTCCCTTCATTTTACAGTTTATGTAATCCCAAAGTGTCCAGATCGTTTTTCAGTTCGTTAGCCGCCAGCTCGGTTTAACACATTCTCTTATTTATCTTGCTGCCTATTAAGTTGGAATTAAAATCACCAGGTATTATCATCTCACTATTTTGATGGCTTTTCTACAAAACCTTGATTAGGTTAATCAGGCATACCAGTTTTTCCTTTTTCAACTTTTTGCTGGGGTGGATATGTATAGGTAAAAACAGAATCTGCCAGGGCATTTTATTTACTAAGTTGTTGCTTTTCAATTTCACAACCTGTTTCCACTTTTCACGGGTGTCAAGTTCTTCCGTATGACAGCTAATTTTTCTATTAAATAGGTAGACAACCCACCCCTAGGATGCCCATATTTGTAAAATTGTTCTGCCAAAACATGAAATTCCACATATCCACTAATGGATTTAGAAGTCAGATTCTAGGTTTCCTGTAACAATATAATGTCAAAGCTTTGTAGACAAGCTTGCGTCTCAGGGTCTTGTCCCATTTCCTTGAACCCATGGATGTTCCATGAGCAGATTCCTATTTTGTTACCTTAGGCGTGCCTGGGTATACATTGGTGGATTTAACCATTAGAATCGTTAGATTCATCAGGATCGTTTATGACTCAAGAAATGGGGCACCCATGACCAATCGTGAAATTCTTCTGGCACTTCAGTTATTCGAGCTCGGTTTGGATTATTTTTCTCCAGTGTCTTATTTGCCAGATATGTATTTTCAGGAGTAGTGCTTCTGCCCCCCTCAAACATGTAGTTGGATGAATCTCCTTTCCAGATGTAATCAGGCTCATTATATCCGTTAAAAGTGGATACGGATATTTTGTTTTTTTTGGATAAGATAGAGAAATGCCCCAAGCATCAAAATGTGCTCTTTCTGAGAAAATCAGAGCTGTTAATTCCTTTGAGGACCAAGTTGTTAAAGTAACCTCTTTTCCCAATATATTTTCTATTTGCAAGAACTCAACTGTCAAGAGATCTGCTGTTGTGATATTTTGCAGCCTTGGTATCGCCTTAAACAATCTCATTAGGTTTACCTGTTTAAAGAATCCAATTTGCCCTTAGTTTAATATTCAGGCTCAAAGATCAGTTTAATCGATGACTTTTCAGGTTCACCATCTTAAATCCCTGTTTGGGGGGAACTCGTCTGTTCTATCTGCGTGTTATGGACTTTGTTTCCGCTTAGCAATATGTTGTCAAGTATTAGGCATGGGCGAATTTTGCGAATCTGGCCTTCGCGAATTTGCGTATTTGCGAACTCGCAATCCGCAAAATCCGCGAATTCTCACGAATTTGCCGATTTTTTTGTGTGTTCGCAAGGGTTTCTGCCAGTTCGCGAGGGTTTTGTACCAGTTCGCAATTGCGAACTTACTTGTCGGCTCGCAACGGTCGCGACTATGTTGGTTCTACGTCTGGTTCATCATCACAGGTTCCCAGCACCCTCTGTTTCACCACTGCCACCCTCTGTTTCACCCATGCCACCCTCTGGTACATCAATGCCACCTCTGGTTCATCATCACTGTAGATTATGGGGGGGGGAAAGCAAGCACACCTGCCCTGCTTCAACTGACATGAATTAATTTGGGGTTGGTTTATTAATGTGTCACTGTTTTAAAATTCCAGTCAGGCACCTGCTTCCTTATCTGTAATTTGCTTTCTGTTGCAGTGCAATTTTTTTTTCCAGGACCTTTGTGGCCTACTTCTAGCTATTCTATGAGCCTGCTGTGAGGGTCAGAGCAGGGTCATACAAATGTTGCAACTAGCAACTGAACTCTGGAGGGGCCCCAGTCAGGAAGCACTACAGGGAATGGTTACTAATGATGAGTTTGAACTTTTGCACCTGCTGAGTGCTTTCAGTTTTGCAAAACTCGTTTTTCTGCAATTTCGCGGCATTCGCGGGGCACGAACTTGTGCGAGATCGAATTCGGAAGCCGCGAATATGCGATTTGTTTTTTTGCGGCGTGTTAGTTCGCAAGGTTTTGTGCAATTTAGCGAGCCGCTTGTAGCGCAACGGCGCGAAGTTACCCTCACGGTCGTTCAAGGGCGCGGCCATCTTGTTTGCATGACGTATTTCCGTTTCCGGGCGCGATGTGTAATCTCGCAAAGTGTGCGGCTCGCTAGTACAATTTTGCGTGTGTTCGCGAGGAAAATCTTGCGCGAACTTACCCACGCGGTCGTGAATGGGCGCAGCCATCTTGTTTCTCATTCATTGCTATGGTTCTGGGCATGCTTTTTCTATCCTCTCTGAATCTCTGCCATCCTTTTCATGTTTGAAGTTTTTTTTTATCTAGTTTACTTATTATCTATCCCTCTATTTTTCTAGCTCTATATTTTTGTGTTTTCTACTACTTTTGGTTAATTTTAAACTACTTTTTAAAACTCTTCTTTTCTTATCTTCCCTATTCTATTTTCTTTATTATTTAGCTTCCTTTCTGCCCAGACCATGGTAAAGGGAGCCGGGAAGCATCCCGAGAAGGGGAAGGGTCCCTCACCCCGTGCCCGGCTCCCGTGCGGGCGTTTGAGGGGGGAGCAGGTCGCACCCCGGGAGATCTTCAGCCCGAAGGAGGTGGCTGCACTATTTTTTTTATGTTCAGCACCGCCTCCCAGGACCATCATGGCAGGCGGCAAGATCACGAGCGCCGGAAGCGGTGGGAGAAGGTGTGCCGGGCCATGTACCACCACTCTCGGGTCCGGCGCACCTACAACCAGGCCACCCACCGCTGGACGGATGTCCTGGACCGGGAACGCGATCGGCTAGACCTGCTCGGCCTTGAGATCCCCGGGCTTGGTGAGTAGTAGTAGCTATTTCTTTACTACTCTGTTTTCTCCTGCTCTGTGTGTTATTATATTGCAATTTTTTGTTTTTTACCAAGAACAATAATGCTGCTGATTACATTGTAGGTAAATTATATTTCAAAATCTTCTGTGCATTTCAGGTGCACTGCTCTCCTTCTCAGTAGCGTTGCTACTATGCTTATTTGTTTTCGATTTTGTGTTCATTTCATTGGCCTGTGAAATTATGTATGAGTGTAGTTTAAAGAACTGCGTAACACTAAGGGTCAGATTTTTAATTACCGGCGCATCCCTGCAAAGTAGCAGGGATGCGCCAGTAATTGTGCGCCACGCCACCACCACCAATGGTGCGCCGTATTTACAATGCGGCGCACCATGGGCCCCACACGTCACCAAAGCGTTACGCATCTGTGCCGTAAAGGCGGCGCATTGCTGGAGTTGCATCGCAACGATGGCGCAGCTCCATCAATGCTCTGGGGTGCCCTATCTCCCTAATGCTGCGTCAAGCCGTACGTCTGCTTCAAGCAGGCTCAGGGTTTGAGTCATGCATCATTGTCTTAAAAGTGACTGATTGAAATCTTGTAGATTTCCCTCAGCCACTTTTAGGATGCGTTCCTGCGCAGGAACGCCCTCCCTTGGTCAGAACGCCCCCTGATGGCGCAGGGCTTTACAACGTGATGCATCTCCCATATGCGTCACGTTGTTAATATACGCCGCACCATGGCGCCTCTTTTGTTCTGCCGCTGCGTCACAAAAGTTACGCAACAATAGAGCAAAAGAGCCGCAAGGGGCTTCTAAATCATCCCCTACAGACTCAAGTCCAGTCCTTCCTTTGTACACATGGGGATAAGAAGAAATAGTGGTGGTGGATTGATAGTTTGAGTATTTTAATGACTGGTTAATGTAGTAGGAAACTTTTTAGTGTTGTCGCTGATCTGCAATCATGATGGACTTTATCTGTCACTTCGCGTGCTGCGGACTGCTGCCTGCCAGTCCTAGGTGAACCTTTTTAGTACTTTGTTTAGTGAGTTACATAAGAACTTTCCAAGTCGACGGTCCGCAAATCAACCAATACTAATAACCTAGTAGACCACATGAGATCGGTCAATATATCCCGTGGAATAGTTGTCTATTTGCTATTTCGCCAAAATATTTTGTTATTGTTCTTTTGAAATGTTTGATTTGGTTGACAAATATCATCCATGTTTTCTGGTCTTTCTTTCTTTCATGTTGTACATCAGCTCCCCCCAGGTGCAAGAGGACACAGGAGGAGGAGGGTGCTGTTCAACAGGATGCAGGCCAGGATCGGGCAGGCGAGGGCTCCTTTGCTGGCCCTGGTAAGTTCTAATTTTAATATAGAGTACCTATTTTTTTTCCTAGCGTTCATCATTCGATTTTTTTCTAAATCGTCTTTGATCTTCTTGTAGACTGTATCTAAATTCTTATCCTGCCTCGACTATGACTCCCTGTGGTATTACTAGATTATTCTTATTAGTCTGTCTGTGTAGCTAACTAAGATTGCTCATTTGGCAATTCCATTGGACTCCCATTCTAGTCAGCAATAGCTCTATGCACTGAGTGCAGTCCTCTGGTATTGTCCATAATGTCTTTTCAAGTCTTCTAAATGTTTATGCTTTGACAATTGCCAACAATAAAAAGGTGAATGACCACCAAGAAAGAATAAGATACTACTTTACTTTTGGTTTGGATAGGAGGACAATCCATTTTACTACTGTTGCAGGGACAAATCTGCACAAACAGAACTATGGACACTAAATAATGCATTGCTTAGCTTATCAATTATAATAGGCGCTGTTAGACTTTCCACATACCTCAGTGATAACAGACTTTGTAGTGGAACCCCCAATCTCCGTACTGACTAGATAGTGTGGCAGAGTCATTTAGCTCCCAAAGTCACCGATGATTGATCCCCAATGAGGATTAGATTATCCAACCCAGGACAAGAGTACGGAGTCAGAGTCAAGAAGTGTCAGAGGCACGGACTCATGCTTGCAAAAATTCCAAAACCTTTAGCTCAGCCACTCTAGTCTGGAGGACCAAAAACCACAGAGTCCATTTAAGTTTAAAAGCTTTATTTTTATTTTTTTTTTGAAAACCTTTATTGAACGTTTGCAATCAAATACAGACAAGAGCCTACAACCCCCAGGGATGGCCGCTAATCATAGGATCTCAATGCACAAAGCGTATCGGTTGCAAAAGTAATTCGATTTAAACACAGGATAGGAGGTTTTCATTTTTTAAATAATAAGTGGAAGAGTCGGGTATCGCACAGCGTCTCGGATCACAGAAGAGGACAAGCAAAGAAACAACGTGTCCGAAAGAAACTCGCTATAACGAAGTTGAGACATGAGTCATCAGGATAAACTAGCGCATTTTGTTCGTCGACTCCATCAGTACTGACTGCCCCAGAGCACCAAAACCCCGAACAATCAAGGTACAGGTATAGGGACCAGGATGCAAGAAAGCCGAACCCACTACACTAACCCGAAAAAGAAAGGAAAAAAGACAAGAAAAGAGAAGAAAGAGAAGAGGCCATAGAACAAAAACATAAACGAACACCCATCCCCACACCCCCCCACCCTGCACCCCTGCTGATGACTACGGCCACCCCCCTCGCAGCGTGCCTGTCGCCCAATAATAGAACCCGAAATATAGAAGGGTGAAAGAAGAAAAGGCAAAAGACCCTACTTGTGAGGGAAATCGGAGGAGGGCATGTTTCTACGGACTCCCGGTCTCCATCCCCCGTCATGACCAACCCCGCCCCGGACTCCGTTAGATCAAAAAGGACACAATCCCGTTAAACCTATGCGACAATGAGAGACCCAAATAACAATCTCAACCCTGGCCCCGTCTATCAAATGCACTCAAGTCATTGGTCAAAGAAAGCCATTTCCACAAAGCTGAAAAAAGTGCAGCAGTTCTCGATATGGATGATTGGTGACAATGGCGCCCCTCCCCGTCTCCGAAGCCAAGTTGTAGCCCATCTGCCATCTTGAGAGACCGACAGGGGAGGGGAGTCAACAAGGTCCAAAACAGCAATGGATAGAAAGAAGACAATTCCAGAATGGGGATATCTTGTAAATGTTCCAGGGGATACACAATCGGGGGTTTCAACGGCTCCATAGGGCGATCGGGCACAGTACAGTCAGGTAGATCCAGTATAGTAGGAGCAAACACCGCTTCCAGTGCCGGGTCAAAACAAGTCTCCGAGAAAGATGTTAAAATGCAGGCTGATTGCCAAGGCGTGGGTGTCGAGTCAGGGTCCGCTCTCAGAACTGTGAGGCCATCAGTCGCAGACAACAAACTGCAAGTCCGGACTGCAATGGTTCTCCTGAGTGCCATAAGTGCCTCCAGCACCGTTCGCAATGACGGGCCAGTTCGAGCCTGCTCCGCTGGCTGCATTTCTTCCTTCAGCGTGGTGGTCCCCATGGAGTGGCGCCTTCTCCGGGGCAAAATTAGACGGAGCAGGAGTGTGCCATGAGGGACTGAAGTTTAGCAATCAATAATACGCAGCGAGGCACCGACCCGAGGGGATCGACGAAGCGATTGCCAAACCCCCGGTCAGGGACCCCCGCGACACATCGCCGTGCGTCACTCGTCTCCTCACCTACTATTGAAACACCAGGCAGTTGGCAGTAGCACACCATTCAAAAGTCTGAATGTTCCGGAGAGCGAACCCTACCACATACAGCAGTCCGTTGTTGTTCAACTCGAACCCGGCACTTGAGACCCCGGCGTCCACGCTGGGTTAGGCCTCACACAACCATCGACGTATCTCCACTCCACAACTGCGGAGAAACTCCGGGACTGCACCACTGGAAAGTAGTTCAGATCACACACACGGATCCGGTGCAGGAAACCAGGATAGTCAACAGGATATCAGACCAAAAGACGGAGGTCGGCGGAGCCGGGAGACTATGCAGCCATCTTGGTTGGTGACGTAGCTCCTCCCTCCTTTAAAAGGTTTATTAAAAGTAAACACATTTATTAAAATCAAGTTTGTCATAAAACTAAACGTTTAACTGAAAATGGAAAAGTGCTTAGTGCTGACGAATAATTGGACACATTTCTTGTGGTCGAGCCGAGCTCTCACCTGGTTTGAACTTGATCTTGCTCGTGTTCTTAGAAGTCAAGCTTCTGTCTGTTAGGAGAAAAAGTGGTGCGTGTTAAAAACAAAAAGCAAGCATTCATCAGTTGTGCCAAAAAGTGCAGCAAGACAACAGCCTTCCCTGGAAAAAGGGTAATTTTTACTTTAGAGTAGACAGTCACAAATTATTACATTGTTTTCTGTTTTTTTCACATTTCTTTATTCCTAGACCAAATATTATATAGTAGTGAGTTGTGTATTCTAACATTCTTAAATGTACTTTGTAGGTGGAACATCTGGTGGCGGGGCCAGCGCGGAGGTGGTGGTGGTGGTCGATGAGGGGAACACTTCTGGGGAGGATGCGGTGCAAGGGCCGGACGACACCATTGTGCCTGTGAGGGTTCACACGGTGGTGGCGGGCAGAGGTAAGCTATATATTCCTTACTTATTGAGATTGAAGACTGCAGAGTGTACTTTCTGCACGGGTGTATTATAAATCAACCAGGTAGTAGCCTCCTCTAAATGTACTTCGACTTAGCTGTGAAGTTTTTGGCGAGAAGAATCCCAATCAGATCTGAGATGAACTTGATGGATGGGATGAATGAAAAGCGAAAGAAGGGTGTAAGTAAGTGTGGAAGGACGAGAAATTTAATGATGACTGGCAAAGAAGAATGATATGTGTTTGCTTGGTCCCCGAGGTGGCTGGGAAGGAAAGAATATGGTATGGTGCATGGCTGGGTGAATGATGAAGCAAGGATGGGTGGAAGGAGAACAGCCTGGGTGGGTGAAACAGAAACTGTATGTGTGCATATACTTTGAATGGATGGATGCCTGGATCATGGTACTATCTGACTCTTAGATAGCATATGTGTATCTAGAGAGAGTAGACGGTCACTGTATGAACTAAGTGTTACTTTGAAGAGCATGTAACACCGCACCCGCACGTCCGTTCCAGTGTAGGAAAGGCAAGGAAAAGAAGTTGTAATTTTGTCCAAATACTACCATGAATAGTAGCAGTAGTTTTTATTGCAACTGCAAGCACAGCATATATCCGGTTATTACGGTGGACACTCCCTACCTCTCTTAATAAGTTTAGTTTAGTAGTAGTACGTCATTCATGTGTGGATGTATCACTGTTCACTCAATAAAAAGCAAAGCACCTAAAGTCATCCCATATGTAATCAAATACATCCCATGTGAAGTGTTAGATAATCAGATTATTTAGCTTCTTCATTTTCCTTTTCTAGTACTCATTTGCACTGTAGGGTGAAAGTTAAATTAATTAAGCAGTAGCCCTTTTAACAGAGTATTCTCAGTGCCACCCATAATAGAAAAGTAAGAGCTTCACCACCTGCATGTACTGGACCGGTACAGTAACGCAAGTCTGTCTCACTCATCATGGTGTGCGTCTGTTTTTCTCGGGTGCAAGTTCACTGCGCTGGCATTATGCCGGCTTGCATAAGATAACGTACCAATTTTCCTAAACGAGAGAAGAAGAAGAATAAGACTGGTGTACTGTCATAGTCGACTGTAATGGAAGTCCATAGTGCTCGTAGAATTTGTCCCTTAAACTCCCACTAATGTTAGAGCAAGGTTGAAGAAGTGGGAGGTTAGATAGATACTGGCCTCAATAGTTATGTACTGTGCTTTCAAGTTGCTAGTTGTACTGTGACACAACTTTCTGCTCAATCATTTTGGGTTAATCTTAAGGAGCATTGGTTACAGACTATGTCTTTCTTTCTTCATATAGTTGCTCCTTCCAAATCAAACAAACCATCAAGGAAGGAGCTGGCTCGAATGGCCCGGCAACGGAGGCTGGATGCCACTGTCGCCGAATATCGGCGGCTGGTGGCCATGGAGGAGGAGGACACGCAGTCTACCGGTACAATATCCACTGGGACAGCTGCATCCTCCTCCGTGCCCCCACGGGCTGCCAGCCAGTGCAGTGCTCCAGCGGTACGGAGCCAGGCTACCAAAGCCAACCGCCACCACCGAGCAGCAAAGACAGCAGCTGCCCCCCCCACAGGAGTCGCAAGGCACGCCAGCACCGCTTATGCCTCAGATTGTCCTACCTGGAGCAGGAGGTCCTAACGTATAAGACCTTGGTGGAGGGCCTCCGCTCCGACCATGCCACCCTCCGCAAGGAGTATGATGCCCTGGCCACAAAAGTGAACAGCATCCTGCCGTAGTGTCCCTTGCCCCTTTTTTAGAGACTTTTGGGGAGTGGGAATTGGGAGTTGGGTTGTTTTTGGGGCTTTTGAAGGACAATCGTTGGGGTTAGGGAGGGTCTTGCGGGAGATAATTTTGTTAGGGCTACAAAAATATACTTTTTGAAACTTTATCTGAGCATACCTGTTTTTTACTGCGTTTGAGTCTGGTGGGTGGGGGTTTAACAGAAAGTTTGTGTTCCTGAAACTTAAGTCTGTGTCATTTTCTTCCTTTAAGTGTAAATGGCTAAATGTTTTCAACACTAAGTGCCTCTCACAGAGTAAGTGAATTCAAGAGTCCTAGGACTTTAGTAGTACTACCGTCAATCTCTCGTCTCTCCTAATACTCCATTATACTACCTCCCACCAAACGCTTATCTTACCTGTAATTTGTGTTTGAAAGTAGGGCTAGGCCCAGGGCTGGCTCCACGGGAAATGGCGATTAAAGTTGGCAATCCTGGGCAGATGAAATGTCCTCATTGCGGTGGTACTAGTGGTGTGACGCAGTGGCAGTTGCATGGGTATGGAAAAAAAGAAAATGAAACCTGGTTTGTCTTTACTGGAGCATTACAACGGTACGATAGAGAATATAGCAGGTGACAGTACACTAGAACAGTGCCACTATGTAGCCTAACAAATGGTAAAGTATTGAAAGTATAACTAGTACTTGCGTTGAATTTCTTTGACATTGGATACTACTACAAGAAATTGTACTGAAGCTGAGTAAGTCTAGAATATATCCTCGGATTCCTTCACCAGCCTGTTGCTATGACCTTATCCTCCCCAGCAAGTGTGTGGAATTATTGATGTCATTTAGTCACACATCAATCAAAACCACACAGCCCGGGGGAAGATGGTTAGGGTTTGGAAAATGGATGGGAATGGGGGTTCCTTTTTGGGTAGGTTTTGTTGAGAGAAGAAAAAAAAGCACAGCATGGACAAACAATAATTGAAGATAAAGAAATCTTTGGGTACAAAGATAACCATAAATCTTTTAAGTGACATAAAGGAAGTGCATGCACTACTGCATGCATTGTTACTGAAAAGTAAGTAGTACTTTCGACAACCGTGAATGACAGAATGCGACAGTACAGGGCTGCAGCTTTTTCACTTGCCTATCTCTGCACTGAGAGAAACACTTCTTACATTAAATTAGGTTTAAAAAATAGCCGAAGTAAAACCTATAGAATGGCTTTAGGGATCAATTTAGAAGCAGAGAGAGATCCAAGAAATGCAGAGTCACATTCATAAAAGTTCACAGCAATAACTTTACTTAAAAAAATTGAAAACAATGGATATTGTATCTGTATGTTGTTGTAGTTGTCCTGTTGAATTTGGTAAGTAAGTTGCACTCATCAAACCAATCCTCTTATTAGCGGCACTCCTCCATTCCAGCTGACGCTTCGTCCATCAATGTTGGTGACCAGAAGACACCCTGTCCACTGTCTGCCTGGCGGATGCTGAATTGCGGCTCGCTAATGTGAAGCCTGACTTCATCCTTTTTATCCCATTGCACAGACTGAAACCAGGCCTGTAATTATTGATGGAAAAACAGGAAGTGATATTAGAACACCACTGATAAATAAATATACGGTATGTACGCTGTGTAGTGCAAAAAGTCACACTGAGTTTCCTAATAGACAGTACAATATTTTTGAAAGTGCGTACTCTGTCTGAGTCTCCTTTTGAAGGATAAATAAGTATGGGCAAATTAATTTAGCGGATCTTTCCCCTCAAGCTAGGTGTTTTAGAACAAAATTAGACCTTCCCAGCAGTGCTCCCACCCAGACCCTTACTAAAGCCAGTCGCAAAAATGTAGAAGACCCCCAATCTGATCTCAAAAACGAGGCCTAGTAGAAAACTGGTGACAAAAAGTACTTTGAAAGTAAAAGTAGGCCCAAATACCCCCTTACCCACCGTGGATTGTAATTCAAACCACTTGCAAGCAAGCAAAAGTATCCATACCCAGCATCGCTCCAAGACTCGCAAACCCCCCCACAAACAGCCCGCCACCCAAACACATGCAATACAAATACTGCTAACCCTAAGGAGCCCTAAGTTAAGAATAGTGGCAAACGCTTTCTTTAACTATACCAAATCCCCCCTTTCCCACCATGGATTTTCTTCAAATCACTTGCAACCAAAATTACACATTCCCACAAGTGCTCTAAGACTCCAGAACTCAGTTGCAAAAATCTAGAACACACAGAAACACATGCAATCCTGCTGCTAGGGCTAACCCTAACGAACCCTAAGTTACAAAAAAGTGCCATAAGGCTTTCCCTCATGGATTTTGTCCAAACCACTTCTATCTGGTATTAGACCTTCCCAGCAATGCCCCAAGACCCGCCAACCCACCCGCAAAAAAACACAACACCCCCAAAGAGCCAAAAAGGAAAATCTCATACTTACAATATTTATCGGCCTTCGGTCCAAACGAGCTGTGCAGCTAGGTCATAACTCCCATTTTCCACCACGGATTTCCTGAAAAGCAAATGCAATCAAAATTAGACTGTCCCAGCAGTGCTCCCAGACCCCAAAACTCACCCACAAACACCCGGAACCCCCCCAAAGAGCACCTCAAAGGCAAGCAAGTCACAAAAATGCAAACAAAATTCGCCTCAGATTTGGTCCAAACCACTTTTATCCAGTATTAGAGCTTCCCAGCAATGACCCCAGAGCCGTCAACCCAGGCGAAAACTAGTAGAAGACCCCCAAACAGCCAAAAAGGAAAATCTCATACTTACAATATTTATCGGCCTTCGGTCCAAACGCGCTGTGCAGCTAGGTTATAACTCCTGTTTTCCACCACGGATTTCCTGAAAAGCAAATGCAATCAAAATTAGACTGTCCCAGCAGTGCTCCCAGACCCCAAAACTCACCCACAAACACCCAGAACCCCCCCAAAGAGCACCTCAAAGGCAAGCAAGTCAGCAAAAACGCAAAAAAGGTTTCGCCTCCGATTTGGTCCAAACCACTTTTATCCGGTATTAGAGCTTCCCAGCAATGGCCCCAGAGCTGTCAACCCAGGCGAAAACTAGTAGAAGACCCCCAAACAGCCAAAAAGCAAAAGTACAAAAATGGGGACTTAGTCATTTTCATGGCAATTTCCAAAATCACTCCGCGCGCGCTCTGCAGCTAGGCCCTAACTCCCCTCTGCCACCATGGAATTTCTTCAAACCTCTTGCAATCAAAAGTATCCGTAGCCAGCAGTGCTCCCAGACCCTGAAACCCACCCACAAACGCCAGGAAGCCCCCCAAACAGGCCCCCGAAAACGCTACATTGACCGAAATGTCAGAAATAGCAAAAACTTTTCCCTCATGGATTTTGTCCAAACCACTTCTATCCGGTATTAGACCTTCCCAGCAATGCCCCAAGACCAGCCAACCCACCCACAAAAAAGCACAACACCCCCAAACAGCCAAAAAGGAAAATCTCATACTTACAATATTTATCGGCCTTCGGTCCAAACGCGCTGTGCAGCTAGGTCATAACTCCCGTTTTCCACCACGGATTTCCTGAAATGCAAATGCAATCAAAATTAGACTGTCCCAGCAGTGCTCCCAGACCCCAAAACTCACCCACAAGCACCCAGAACCCCCCCAAAGAGCACCTCAAAGGCAAGCAAGTCAGCAAAAACACAACAAAAATGTTGCCTCCGATTTGGTCCAAACCACTTTTATCCGGTATTAGAGCTTCCCAGCAATGCCCCAAGACCCACCAACTCACCCGCAAAGAAGTAGAACACCCCCACAAGTGCAGAGTCTTTCTTCATTTGGCATAATCCAGCCCTCTGCTTTGAGGGAAATAGGAGTCTGGAGGAGGAGGATAGAGGAGCATGTTCTTGTGAACTTGTGAACCTGAGGAATGCAGACTGCGGCACCTTCAAATCAATAAGCAAATAAGTGAAGACAGTTCTGCTGATGGGCTTGTTTTTGTGATTAGGTGATTAAAGTTTTAATTATATTAACTGTGCAAAACAAAGAAAGACAGACACACAGGAATAAAAGTGAAAAAGGACGAAAAAGAAAGTTATTGATTCATTGGCTCATTTTCAGGGCTCGGTGTCAGGGAATAAGAATAAGAGTTCGTCCTCATACTCTGCGAATTCAGGCAGGAGTAGGTCAGTGTCACCTAACAGAGAAGAAATTCCCTCATCTAAGTTGCTGTCCTCCTCGTCTTCATCCAGCGTGTGTTCTGGTACTTTGTAATCTGGTGGTATGAGGTGCAGATTCAACTTGATCATTGTTAACCTCTCCACATTTTTGGGCGAGAGGCGGTCCGTTTGGAAGTTACAATGCCACCAGCAGCACTGAAAACACGTTCAGAAGACACGCTTGCGAGTGGGCAAGACAAGTAGTTTATAGCCAGGTTGGAGATCTGTGGCCACAATTCTTTTTTCCCATGCCAATACGCCAATGGGTCAGCATTAAGATAGACCTCTGTTGAGTCATTCAGATAGTCCTGCACCATCGACTGAAGGTTCTCCAAGGTTCCTCCACTTTGCTTACTTTTTGCTGGGACCTTTTGAGAACCAAACCCAAGCTGATTTAGCCATTCCTCTTCTTCACCCAATGTTACTGTTGTGTCTGGTGCAGATGATCCGGTTGCCGGTGTCTTTAACGGCTGAGAGGTCACTTGTGCCACAGCCACAGGTGCAGAAGTGGATTCTTTTGACTGGGGATGGCCTGCTGATGCTGATGTACTGCCTTTTCCTTCAGTTTGCTGCTGTTCTCTTTCAAACCTCATGGCTGACAAGGCTAGCCAACGTTTGTACTTTGTAACATCGTCATCATCAAAAGGAAAGAATGCTCGGTCTGCCAGCGCCTTTTTGTAGCCTGGATCCAGAATAGTAGCACAAATGTAATGCTGTTCTGAGTGGATCATTTGAAGACGTTCATCGCCAAGTAGGCGCTCTACTAATTTCTCCGCCAAAACAAAAGCGTCTTGCTTTTTTTTATCTTTTCGAAACAAAGACGACACCGCCTTCAGTTGGTGCTCAAGCATGCGCAACAATGGGAGAGCTTTTCCCAAATTACAGTCCTCCTTGCTGACTGCACGTGTGAAGACCTCAAAAGGACGAAGCATGTCTGTCAGGCTTTTAACTAGGTTCCATTGCTCCGCATCTAGCCTCAGGTCCTTCATAGCTGTACCCAGTGTAAAGAAATACTGATCGACTACCGTAAACTGCTCATACAGACGCTCAAGCATGTAGAAGGTTGAGTTCCAACGTGTTGGCACCTCCTGGATGAGTGCTTTCACTGGCATTCGACATTCATGTAGCAGGCTCCTCACATGCTTCCGGGCCTTAAAAGAATGGCTGAAATGGTTGCACATTCTTCGGCAGGTGGCCACTAACTCGCACTCTGGACTGTCTTCACCACTCAAGAATTCTTTAACAACCAGGTTTATACAGTGCGCCAAACACGGCACTCTGAAATAGTGACCCAGCTCCATGGCCTTAACTACATTGGCACCATTATCCGTGGAAACATAACCAATCTGGCGTTTTTTTGGGGACAGCCAGTGAAAGACCTTTGTGTTAAACTCATTCAAAATGTTTTGTGCTGTATGACGTTTCTCCAAGCCAAACATGGCTAGTGTTGCATGTTTCCGAGCAGCTTTAAAAACTTGGTCCGGGTCAACACCTGCGTTTAGCTTTGCTTTAACCCCTGAAAAAGAGACCCAGTGTGCAGTGATGCACATGTAATCATGACCTGCCCCACTGGTCCACATGTCTGTTGTCAGATATATAGTGTGAATAGCACTCTTCTGCAAAGCTGCCCCAATCACCTCCAGCACATCTTCATGTAGTGCTGGAACCGCAACTCTGGCAAAATAGAACCGGCTAGGAACCTTCCATTTAGGGCAGAGCGCTGCCACTAATTCTAGAAAACCAACCCCTTCTACAAAAGAAAAAGGGAGAAGGTCCAGAGCTAGCATTTTAGCCAGCTTACTGTTATACAGACACGTCATTGGGTGGTTGCGATCATATGGCGCTGCTGAAAACAACATGGTTCTAATGTTGCCCTGGACCATGCTTTTACGGGATGATGATGATGATGACTTCTTCGACCTAGTTACGCTCGCTGATGAACTTTTTCGCATTGGTGTCTCACTCTCTCCCACACTCTTAGTGTGGCTCACAGGGGGTGTGCTGCTGACAGGGGTACTGGGTGTAAGTGAAGTGTTTGACACTTCTTCCTCCTCGTCATCATCAGATAAAACATCAACGGTTTCTTGACTTGCAATTCGGGCTTCCTTGATCTCCTTTAGGTGCACAAACCATTGGACAGCGTGCTGTCTCCTAAGATGACCTCTCTGGCCTCTGGTACCATAGTTGGTACCAAACTTACCACGACTAACTGCATGCTTACAAATGCTACAAATGGCGAAGTTTTCCCTTTTTGGGCAAACACTAAAGAAGTCCCAAACTGCGGACTTGAAATGTCTGTGGGGGCCGGAGGAGGCGGCGATACTGGTGGCGGTGGTCATGCTGCTAATGCCAGATGAAGTGGAGGATGTGGATTGCCGAACTTTACTACGTTGTGCACTTTCACCACCACTAATTGAGGTCGAGGTGGATGGAGGTCCCTTCTGGCGAGGAAGAAATATGGAAGCGGTAGGTGTTGGTGTACTAGTTAACTCCAATGATTGTGGTGTTTCCATTGCCTCCTCGTCGGCAACATCATCACGCTCAGCAGCTTCTCAGGCTAGGGTCAAAATGTCTGTTAGCTGCATGCCCGCTAGGGCTGCAGTGACCTTTATGATGACTGCTGTCGTCGTCGTGGGAGTCTTCATCAGCAGTAGTATCTGCCACTTCTTGTTGAGCCTCATCACACTCCATAACAATAAGACTTTCGACGACCATCCTTTTACGCTTAACTACCTTTGTCAGATCATGGTGTGCCTCACTCTCAGACCGCAGTGGTGGTTCCCAAGTTTGATCCATATTATCAGAAGGAGGTGGGCTTGAAGAAGATGTAGACACCACCCTTGATCTTTTCCTTGCTAGGGATGAGGAAGACAATGAATGATCATCAGGAGGAGTGGCTTCCTCAAATGATACCCCGCTTGATTGTCGATTTCCTGATGTGCCCCTACTTTGGGAGGAACAACAATTGTGGGCACTTGTGACCCTCCATGCACCTCTGCTTGCGCATCTCCTTGCGCTGCCTCTCCTTCCACAAGTACTTGGGCTTGTACTTGCACATGTGGTTGTTGTTGCGGCTGTGGTTGTTCAACATCAACACTCGTCAGATGAGTTACAACAACCTGTGTTGATTGAGGGACATTGCTGCTACTTTCTTGCGATGAGCCAACATCACTGGTCGATGGTGATTGAACAACTAGACTAAGTGCCTCTGCAGCACTCAAGGGCTTGGACTTAAGTTGGCGTGGTGGTGGTGGCACTGAGCCCAATGATGCGGGGGTGCTGCTCCCAGCTTGGTCCCCAGCAAATCCCGCTGCTGCTGCAGGCGTACTTTTTTTTTTACTCCCAAAAAATGTGGGGGGCTGCACACCAGTCTCCTTGGTAACTTGCTTCTTCTGCTCCTTACTGGTAACTTTCTTGCTAGAGGAGCCACGGGAAACTTTTTTTGGGGCCATCTTCTTCAGAGGTCAGAACAGCAGGCCGCAGTTGCACGAGTTGCAGAGTTGTCTGTTGCCAGACGTGACGTCGCGTGACGTTATGCTGCACACACACACCGCTGCAGGACTTCTTCCTGGCACTGGAGGTTCTCTTGAGTCTTGTGCACCTAAAAGCAATGGAAGACAGAGGAACATCAGTTCAGTTATACACCCCAAAAACTCGAAAACCACATAAAAATCAGCACAATCCCATGCCATCCATGCCCTCCATGATGTTTAAATTCAAGACACCCCACAGAAAGACTAGGCCCATGCAACACTCACTACCCCTGGGCATAATGGTTGAAAACTAGGTAAAATGGTTGCAGGCCTAAGAACACTGCCTGCATTCAAAATGGCCACTTGCCTCCCAGCACATGGCCTGCCTGTACCAGCACTCAAAATGGCCCCCACCCACATGGCCTGTCCCCATGAACACTCCAAAAAATCGAAAAACACAGAAAAATCAGCACAATCCCAAGCCATCCATGCCCTCCATGATGTTTAAATTCAAGACACCCCACAGAAAGACTAGGCCCATGCAACACTCACTACCCCTGGTCAAAAGGCCACAACAACAGCCCAAAAAATCGAAAAACACAGAAAAATCAGCACAATCCCATGCCATCCATGCCCTCCATGATGTTTAAATTCAAGACACCCCACAGAAAGACTAGGCCCATGCACCACTCACTACCCCTGCTCAAAAGGCCCCAACAACAGCCCAAAAATCGAAAATTCCAAAATTGTAGTTGTAGCAACTGTAATGCCCCAAACACAAACTTACTTGTGAAATTTCTAATCCAAAAGTGATCCAAAGAAAGTCAAAAAGGCCTCAAATCCAAATATCCAGCAGCATCCACAAAAAGTAATCCTTCCAGGTCAAGATCCGAATGAAAGTGACCAGCACATGAAGAAAGCACTGGGAGGAGCCTGCTGGACAGGAACAGGAAGTTGGAGACTGTGGGGCACTTCCTTCCTCCCACCACCACCCCCCCCCAAAATGGACTCCTTGCAAAAAAAAAGTGCAGGCAAATGTCAACCTGAGGAGTTATTCTGATAAAAATCATAATTTTCCGAAGGTTTATGCTGCTTACTGGTGGATTTCTTGTGCAGAATTGCTAATTTTGTAATTTCGCGAGTGCGAGATTGTTGCTGCCCGCCGCATCTACGTGTTCGCAATTGCGAACTCCCGCGATACGTGATCACAGCGTACTCGCGTTGACAAACTCTCGCTGTGTAAGGTGGCAAGCCGCGATGACGTAATCGCGGTCGCCAAACTCCCGCGGGATCCCGCAGCAAGATCCAAAATGGCGCAGCACTCGCAAAATATCGAGAAAAACAACTCGGCAAACGCTGAATGACGGTAAGTGAACGCCGCATGCCGCAAAATTGTATCACCAAGAAAAAAAAATCCGCTGCGTGCGAATTTGCGGATTTTTGGTAAATTCGCGAGAGTTCGCGGATTGCGAATTTACCGAAAATCTGCAAAATCGGCGAGCGGAATGGATTTTCCGCCCATGCTTATCAAGTATCTTCCTTTCGTGATGTAGTAACTTTACTTGTCCGTTGCTTGTTGTTGCACTTAAAAGTTTATCTGTTTTTTTACATACTTTCTTGGTTATGAGATCATGTGAATTAGGTGTGTCTTTTGGAAACTCGCAACCCGTCGATGTTTGTCCAAAGAAATTGTTAGTGTGTTCCAATTTTTATTTCCTACTATCTGTACCCGGCCACACGTTGCTATGGCTCAGTCTGGTTAAATGGAAAAGAAAGAAAAGAGTAAGCGCAAGTTTCTAATATGTTTAATTTCACAATGCTTGTGGGTATACAATATGTTTTTGTTGTTCCATTGTCTGTGCAGTTATAGAGATTGTCTGGTTTGCCGACTCTAGAACACGCAACGTATAATTGTCTATGTGAGAAGCAATCCGTGTCTATATCTAAACCGCACAATTCTAAAGATTGGCCCTGAGTTTTGTTATTTTTTTTTATAACAAACTTTATTGAAAACCACAGTTAGTAGTACATGTATCATACCAAGTACTTAAGGTATTTTTCTTTTTGCTGCTTGTTATCCAGTTTTTCCCGTTATCAATTTGATACATGTTTAAATCACATCACATCAGTTACTATACCAGAAACAATCAGTACAGATGGTAGATGTTGGACGCATCCTTAATATATAACATGTAACAGAACCGTAGGTCGCGGTTGCATCGTGTTCTTTTAAATTATGTTGCAAACTGAACCAACTCCTCCCCCCTTCCTCCACCCAATTCCTGGTCTGCCATCCTGACACCAACTGTCCATCCTAATATACATAGACTATTGTCTCTATGCGTACCTTGTAGTTGTTGCGCAGCAACCAAATCAATAAGGCCTGTTCGGGTTTTCGATTAAAAACACGCGCATATTGGACACACACGTATTCGAATCCAACGTTGTGTATATAAAAACACGAGCGTATTCAAATCCAAGGTTGTGTCAAAATTTCAAAGCAATCGGTGAAGAACTTTTGGAGATTTACGATGTTGAACAAACGAACATTTGCATTATTATTTATATAGATACTTTCACTTAAAATAACCTGGGATTTTTCTGACATTATTAAAGACAGCCGGTCTGGTTTAGTTTTATTTGGATCTTCCTGTACTCTATCTTTGAAGTTTACCATACTGTGTTCGATTGAATTTCCTTCCCCATTTAAAGATATAATTTGTGAATTTGGTGAGATTCCATTTCCACCATCTTGTCTGTTGGTTACTTTTTTGTCACCAAGCTGTGTTTTCAGGGTAATAATATCCTTGTTGGCAATTTTTTGTTTGTATCCTTCTTTTGGCGGATCTTTGATTTTTCCGTGTTTATGTTCCAAAGTATTGTCTCTAACAGGAATTTTGGATAGGACTGAAATGTCCTGTTTTTTTACGGTTGTGTAACAGAGTGGCAGTAC
Organism: Lissotriton vulgaris; assembly: GCF_964263255.1. NCBI lineage: Eukaryota > Metazoa > Chordata > Amphibia > Caudata > Salamandridae > Lissotriton > Lissotriton vulgaris. The sequence goes on from NW_028244793.1 coordinate 127,324, forward strand.
AGGACGAACACGCATACTTTAAAGAGACATTGCAGGACATTGTTCCCCCTTCAATCCCCCTCTTCTACCCTTCACAGAACGCCGAGACCACAGACAGCACACCAGAGAACGAGGAGAGACACTGGCCCTTTAACGACAAAACAGCAGAGGAATGGGCGGGGCTGTATGGTGAGGCGGAGACGTCTTATACGGAGGAACGCCAGCACCAGGTGTGCTTGTTCACCCGGAGGGAAGAAGACGTGTGGAGAGAAGTTGACGAGGAGCAGAGAAGTACGGACGCGGAGGCAGAAAGGAAGGAAGGCTTGGAGTGTGGGGAAGCTGTGACCTCAAGTACGGACGAGAAGCCAGGAGGCCAACGACTTCACGAGTCGCCCCGCCACACACCCAGGGGAGGTGTGTGGCTAACTCAGGTAGGCAATACGATCCGGAACTGGGTGGGACGTAAGGGCGGTTCGCCTAATTTATCCTGATCCCTCCTTGACCCGGTGTACATTTCCCCGAGCACTATCCTGCACTGCCAATAGTCTGACGCTAAAAGAGTTACACTGGTTAATGTGTCCTCACTCCCTTTTCCCTTCACGTGTATATATGTAAAGCACCCCTCTCGCAAAAGACTTTCTGTCTGTTTAATCCGAGAGCCAAAACGGACCCGGGCGTAAAGCCTCGACGGAGTCCGGAGGTGTTTAGACGACTCGATCCATCTGAACGCCATCCCAGGAGGCCGAGTAGAAGTAGATCTCCATGACGGAATACGTCTTTAACGAAGAAGTGTACTGACCACTTGTACAACACAATAAAACCCGTTAAAACTAAAACCCGCCTGTTGCCGATTCCTCTTGACCCCGTCACAGGTTGTTATACACTCTTTGTCGCATTTTGTGTGCTTGACACCTTCCTTTAAGTGTACATTGCTTTCTTGTATACATAAGGATGTATCACATTGCAAGGAATTATGAAAACTTACAACTGGATCTTGCAAATGAACTGTAGATCCACATGAAACCCCAGGAGGGCTTTTGTTGCAATGCAGGTTAATTTTATGGCTGTACAATTAGGAAAATATTGGATAAACTTGCTTTTTTTCTAGACCACTTTGCTTATTCACGTTAAGCCTGGCCTTACGAGCTCTTTTTCATTGTCTTTTTGGTAATCCACCGTTTGATAGACTAAGTTTAGAAGTTATTTCATGGACAGTTTGTGCTTCCCCTGATCAAGTTGATTCCTTGATTTTGTTTTTTGTTGCGCTGTCATCATGGGACCGAGTGTTTGGAAGGGTGCCAATCGTTTTCTTGAAGTACTGTGTCGTATGGCGGGGACCTCCATTGACATGAAAAGGAAAGCTGCTAACTTTTGTATATTGAGGAGTGACTCATGGGTGATTTAGTGTGCACCGATGGGCTGTGTAATGTCAGGTTCTTAGTGAGTGAACGGACTGAGTGGCTGTGCTGACTTTCCCTGTAATTCAGGGAGTGGAGAGTGTTTACTTCGCTCTTTTTGAAGTGACATTATACCCTTGTCCTGATGAAGCCTATAGAAATGACTGGCTGAAACGCGACCGCAACAGCGTCAACACTTTGATGAGGAGTCCCTTAAGTGTTGAGTTGGTTTAAAAAGATTATAGCGCCTACTAAATAATTATTTAGGGGTGTTCCACCTCTGGTGCAATTAGGATTTCCTCTGAGTGTACTACTTTTAGTTAGGAGTGTACACTGTGATAGTTCTATTCCTATTAAGGGCATATTCCCTTTTGTATATATTATTTGATTTCTGTATGTATTGTATATGTTGTACATGGTGTGTATATAATGTATTATGTAGTGTAACATAGATATGAAAATGATTTATATGTGATTAAGGTTGTTCCGGGCGGTGTGGCCAGGCGCCAACGAAGATGGTCGCTTAGCCCGGAGCACAGTGGAGCCGCCTCCCTTCGCCCCACAGAGATCCGTCCAGCACTCGTGATCGCCACTCACCTCAGCGTCACTTTAACGGCTGGAGCAACCAGGCCCTGCAGAGCCCGCTCAGGTGGTGCTGCCTGCTGTGGGAGCTGAGCGGCGGGACGGAGTCCTGAGACCGGCTGCCGGCCGGGCACTCTGGAGTCTCGCGGGCAGCCCGGGCGCTACGGCAGGCCCCGGCTCTGCGGCCTAGTCGGGTGGCACATGGGCGTCGAAACAGAGTGGGCGGCTATCCCGGTGTGGGGACTGAGGAGCAGGGCGCCACATTGGGCAGCCCTAGCGATCGGCTGGGCGGGCTGCCGGCCTCATAGAACACCGTTACGGCTGGTGAGGAACCTGGCAGGACCGGGGAGGTGAGCATGGGCCCCGGCCTAAGTGGGGCTGCTATGAGACCCTAAAGTCCAGCGTGGGCGTGTGCTGGTGGCATGGTGGGGGCCCATGATCCTTCGCCCACCGAGAGGCACCGATTGCTGGCCGTTCAGCGGCCCACTACACTGCGTGACCCCATGGCGCCCCGGAGGGCCACAGTTACCGCAGCGGGGGAAACAGCGAGGAACGGAGGTCACCTCAGCCGGCCCCTACAGAGAGGGGGCAAATCCGGAGATTAGGAGCTCGCAGCCACCCACAAAAGTTCCCAGCGCCCAGTGACCACTGTGTGGAGGTGAGACTGATGGCGGGCTGGTGTGCCCGGGGGGGCGCGATTCTCCCATAAGACGGCCCACCTACACTGGTCGCGGGTGGAGACAACTTCCGCAGCCCTGCACAGTGCATAGGCAGCAGGTGGATTAGGGGTACCGTCTACTGGTGTGGCGAGGACAGGCACGGTTGTCCTGGTTTTAGGGAGACGGCAGGAGGAGATGCCAGCGACCCTAGTGGAAGAGGCGGACCGCCCATCTGAAGACACCGGGTTCCCTGCTGCGCTAGTACAGCCACTCCTTGCTGCAATGAGGCCCAAGCAGACCACCGCCACGCAATCCAATAAACTGGACAAGTACACAGTGCAAAAGGGGTAGCCGCAACCTGAAGGCGCGTCGGTCGAGTCGGCCGGACAGAAAGAACCATCGCTGGCTTCCATTATGGCAGCCATTAAAACACTTGGCGCCACCCTCAAAACAAAAATGTACAAGGTTTCTATCGAAGTCAATTTGCTCTGCGCGGACATCAACAAAACCTCTGAGAAAGCTAAAACCAATGAGGCTGATATCCGGGAACTTCAGTCCTTGTCCAAGGCAATGGAGCAAAGGGTGAACGAACTAGTGCACCAACACCGCCAGATGGCCATGCCCCTCGAGGACCAAGAAGGGCGCGCCCGCAGGAGCAACATCCGTGTGGTGGGCGTGCCGGAGAATTTAGAGGGGCCCAGCGTGGAACTTTTTCTAGAGGACTTGATCCTTAGCCACCTTAAGTAAAGCGGCTGTCAAAAATGTTCACTGTTGAACGGGCCCACCGTGCGCCTGTCCCTAAACCCAAGCCAGGGGCTCCGCCCAGGACCATAATTGCCAAAATCCTGAACTACAGGGATAGGGTTGCCGTCTTGCAGACGGCCATGCAAGTGGCAGACCTGATCTATGAGAATGCCACGATCCGGTTCTCTCCGGATTTCACCCTACAAGTACAGAGGGAACGGCGCTCCTTCATAGGTGTCAAGGCGACGCTGCGGGAGAGAGGAGTTACATACATGATGTTCTTCCCGGCAAAATTAAAGGTCATTGCAGGGGGCAAATCCCTGTTCTTCACCTCGCCATCAGACGTCCAGGAATGGATTGATCGTGAGTCAGCAAAGCCGCGAGACAGGTTTGGCGGGGATAACTGGAGGGACACTCAGGCAGCATCGCCAGCGTCTACGGTTGGGAGGACAGAAGTTCATGGACAGAGTCAGCGCTCCTGGAGGTCAAGGTCGGTAAGCCCCCGCTGGGGGACCCTTCAGGAAGCAGTCGACCTCTGAAGACAACAGAACTTCTGATGTGAACCTCTCCATACAGTAAAGTATCCAGGAACTTGGTGCTGAGGGGCGGGTGAAGTGTGAGCATGCTTCCGTTGAAGAAGTGGGGGCCACTACTGGACTGGCAAGGTTATTGGTACACTCCCTCCTCTCCATATTTACCGACTGCCCCGCGCAGGCTATGGCGAGTTTAATCATTGGCCATCTGGGAGATGGCGCTGGCTCATGACTGATGTGAAATGCCCGAGTGGAGTGTGGGCGAGTTGGGTATAACAAGAAAAGTAGTGGGGTGGGGGGAGCGATTGCTGGAGTTGGGGCCAGTGCACGTTCCTCATAGGAAAGGACTAACAGGAGGGAGAAGTGGGGTTTTGTTAATTTTGCGCTATTCCTGGTTGGGTCGATAGGCGCTCTGCTAATTTTGGGTGTGGGTAGTTCTAAACCTACGGAGCAGGAAAGCAGGGAAGCAGGGAGGGGGAAGTTGGGGGGGGCTTGTGGTGGTGAGGGTAGTTTCGGTGTTGTGGGGCGGGCAGTTGGGGATGGTGGGAGGCGGTTGGTATGGTCACACCGGGACTGTCATTGCAAAGCCGAACAGTGCACCAGCTTACACTGGGCTGGCTCTTCAGTGAGAAAGGGTTACCGCTAAGAAGTGGGACAAAAGCCTTAAGATCCTTAGTTGGATTGTTAACGGGTTGGGGGACAAGCTAAAACGGACCATTGTATTGCAATTTGTCAAACGTCATCTCCCAGATGCTGTGTTGTTACTGGAGACCCACTTGTTGGGAAATACGTGTCACGCACTGAACAGATGGGGGTACTCTTTGACCACTCACTCCGGCTTCACCTCTGGGTCCCGGGGGGTGGGAATCCTTCTCCGGCGTAATTTACCCCTTATTATTGACCTCACAGAAACTGACCCACAGGGCCGATTTGCGGCTGTCTCAGGAAAATGGTAGGGGTGTAGGCTAAACCTGGTATTGACATATATTCTGCCGGGTCTCCAGACCAAGTCCTATCAAGATCTGGGCAGGCTTCTCCTGTCCCTCCCTGATGGTCAGCTCCTAGTTGGGGGTGACTTTAATGCAGTGGCCTTCGGGGACCTCGACAGACATTCACCCAAGGACATACCACTGGGGTGCATGTGGCTAGCCGACTTCATAGAGGCATTCGGAATGACGGAATATTGCTGTGGAGAAAGTTATTTGATTTAGGGATGCCCCCTTTTCTCATTAGGTTAATTCGCGCCCTCTACTCAGATACCTGGTGCAAAGTCCTACTGGGAGGTGAACGTGGTTTATCTAAAATAATTCCTACATCTAATGGGTTAAAGCAAGGTTGCCTTTTGGCCCCTTTGCTTTTTTCCCTTTATACAGTTGATTTACCTCTTGCACTCTCAGCTTGCGCTGGTATTGCCCCGTCTTTGGATGGAGTTCCGATTGCATGCCTTATGTATGCAGATGACATTTTGATTCTGGATCTTACCCCGAAGGGCTTGAATAATCGCTTGCAAGCGCTTTCTGAATACGCTGAAAACCATCACCTATTGATAAACACGGCAAAAAGTAAAGTGATGTGTTTCTCTGGTAGGAAGAAACCTAAATTTCCTAACTTTCCTTGGGTAGTGGGGGGACAAAAATTGGAAATTGTGAAGTCCTACACCTTCCTTGGCAAAATTGTCACAAGTAATCTAAGTGACAAAGCACATATAGACAATAACTCCCGGAAGGCTATTTCACAGGGAAAAAGTCTAGTATCCTTGTATAAAGCCACAGGTAGAAGGCATTTCTCTATTCTTCTAGATGTGTTCAGAGCGAAAGTTCCTGCCTCCCTGTTATACGGAATAGAGTTAATTGACCAAAAAAAGTGGAGTTTTTTAAACTCCGCGGAAGGAAAAATTTTGCGCAGTTTATTATCTGTTGGTACAGCAAATTCGACTGCTTCCCTGAGACAGGAACTTGGCTTACGCAGTAGCTGGGTTCAAGGTTTGGCCAGTATCATACGTTGGGTAGTAGGTATAGCAAAAAGTGAACCTAATACCCTAAGACATCTCATAAAAAATGAATTGCTGGGAAATTTCAATGACTATTCCTTGATTGTAAAAAATTTCAGATTTGCCGTGGCATTATTGAAACTGGATAAAGAAACTTTATTTTCTTTATCCTCTTATCAATTAAAAACCATCTTGAAGTCCGCCACATGGGATCTGGGGTTTAGACAGGATAGAGATTTCCGGCTGTTGAAAAAAGGCTGTACACCTGTCATTGAGTCCTGTATTTTGCGGAAAGCTCAACCTTATATGTACTGGAACATCTCTCATTGCGTTAGACGCTTAGTGTACTTAATAAGACAAGACCTGCTTCAGTTGAAATCTCTTCATGCTAGATGGTATGGCCACTCAGCACTCTGTGATCTTTGTCAGATGTATGTCCAGGACTTGGATCATGTTATTTTTGTTTGTCCTGCCCTGATGTCTTTTAGGCGTAGATGGTTAAGACCAATTTGCCTGCAACTCAACATCTTATCAGCTTCTTCATTTCAGGCTGCCCTGATTAACCCCCCAAATGAAATGTTTTGTTTTAAACTGTACAGCTTCTTTAAATGTTTTTTGGACCTGTATTAAGATGGTAATTTTTTATTTGTTCCTAGTGTATATTTGATATTTTATGTATTACTTGCTTTTGTATGTATATTTGTTTTTTATGTGGACCTCATAAAGAGTTCCTTTATCATAATAAATAAACTTGAAACTTGAAACTTGAATGACTGATATTTGGCGTCTCAAACACCCGACAGACAAACAATACACCTTCTTTTCAGGCCCACACCGCTCTTCCGCTTAGACTACATTCTCGCACCTATGCATCAGGGCACTATAATACAGGAATTCACGCACCTAGCGAGGGGCATATCGGACCACTCCCGGCTGTTGGCCCACCTCACAATCGGGGACCGGCGGGAGGGCTGTATCGCACCTGTTAATGCCTGGTATCTCCGTAGTGGCGAACTGAGAAAGAAGCTATTTCTCTCAATAGACCAATAATTTGAGAGTAATGATGGCTCTGTAGAATCTTCTGTGGTTTTGTGGGAGGCTTTCAAGACCGTCCTTTGGGGGGAGGCCCTGTCGGGGATAACAGGCCGGCGCAAAGAAAAGGAGGCACAGATGGTGCCCATTGAGACCGCTCTTATTAAATTAGAAAAGGCCACGCAGACTGACGGAGATCCAGGGATCACCCACCGGATGCAACTTAAAGCAGAGGAATACAGGGCCCTGGCCACTGACGCCGCTAAGACACTGGCAAGAGATAGGGAGGGTAGGATATATGACCAAGGGGATGAGGCGGGTAAACTCATCGCTTGGCTAGATAAAAAGCAGCAGGCAAATAGGGTAGTGGCTGAGCTTACGACTGACTCTGGGACCGTCCTTACTGAACACCGCGAGATAGTCGCTGAATTTGCACGACACTTTGAGAGGGTGTATAACAGGGGGTCTGAGCGCCCGGAGGAAGACTCTGTGGCCTTACTAGCTGACATTCGGATGCCGGCTCTCTCGGAAGTCGAGAGAAACACCTTGGAGGCGCCACTCACCCTGGATGAGTTGGGGCGGGCGATTCGGGATCTTCGCCCGGGTAAGGCCCTTGGGCCCAATGGCCTCCCGATTGAGCTTTACAAGCTCAAGCCTGACGGCCTTACTCCCTACCTCAAGCGTATGTTCGAGGAGAGCAAGGAGAGGGGAGTGTTACCGCATGATCAACGGTTAGCCACAATTGTGGCCATTCCTAAAGAAGGTAAGCTGAGAGACTCCTGTGCCTCCTATAGGCCCATCTCTACTAAATGCAGAGCCCAAAATACTGGTCAAGGTACTCGCCAATAGGCTCCAGCCAGTCTTAAACACACTGATCAACCCGGACCAATCGGACTTCATGCCTCACCGGAACACCGCGCTTAACCTCTACCGTCTTAATGGAGTGATGGGGAGATGCCATACTATTCAGGAGGACGCAGTTGTGGTGTCACTCGATGCCACAATGGCGTTCGACACGCTTGAATAGCCCTACATAATGGCAGCGCTCCGGAAACCGAGTTTCGGCCCAAATTTTATAGGGTGGGTGCGCCTCCTTTATTAGGAGCCCCTGTCTCAGGTCACCGTAAACAACAAAACCTCTAAGGCCTTTCCACTAGACAGAGGAACACGACAGGGATGCCCCCTCTCACCCCTGCTGTTCACCCTCTCTCTTGAGCCACTTGCAGCCTGGATTAGACAGGATGTGTCTCTGAAGGGGCTCCGGTGGGCTGACGGCTGGAAGTACTGGATCTCGCTTTGCACGGACGACATCCTCCTCTATCTCTCGCGGCCTCGGAGGTCCCTCATGGAAGCCCTGGACATCTTCACCAACTTTGGGAAGAACTCGGGCTACAGTATTAACTGGAGTAAATCCCTTCTATATGTCCTCCATGGCGATCCCCCAGTTGTTCCTAGAGACTGCCCGATCACGGTGGCCACGGACAGCTTTAAATATCTAGGAATCTTTATATCTAAAGACAAGGCTACCATGTATGAGAGGAATTTACTGCCGCCCCTACAGCGGTTAAAACGAGACTCCGCTACCTGGCAGAAACTCCCGCTGTCCCTGCTCGGCCGAGCGGCTCTTTTTAAAATGATGGCACTGCCGCGATTCCTCTACGCCCTACAGAATTACCCCGACCTGCTCCCACAGTCATACTTTGCGGCCGTTGAAGCCACACAAAGAGATCTCCTTTGGTCGGGCACACCCAGAATATCCCTACAGAAATTAACACTCGGATGGTTCGACGGGGGTATAGCGCTCCCGGACATATGTAAGTACTACTGGGCCGCACACCTCTCGGCCATCAACTAGGACACATACTGCGATGGCGACAACCCGGTCTATGGAATGGACCAATGGCTCCTTCCGGAGGGGAACTTTGAGGCAGCGCTTTACTCAAAACCGGGTAGATATTCACTCACAGGGTGAACAAAGCACTCGGTTCAAATATGGCACACAGTTCAGCACAGACTGGGTTGGGAAAATACCCTTACTATGGCCACCCCACTATGGGTTTCCGAGAAGCGAGGAAATCTGGGCCGCTTCAAAGTATTTCGCAACTGGGATCTAATTGGCATCTCTCAGGTTAGAGACCTTTGGGGGCCGGGTGGAGTTAAGTCCTTTACCTCTCTTCAAGCAACGTACGAACTCGCACAAACGGAGTACTTCCGATATTTGCAGGTAATGCACTCCCTTCAGAAGAATATTCCACCAGGGACCACACCCCCGGAAGCCTCCCCCCTGGAGGATAGGCTGCTAGATGGGCATCTCCCAGAACATGCAATCTCCCTCACATATAAAAAACTAGTCAACAACTCTCCAGACCCGCTGCTAGCTCTGAAAGGGAAGTGGGAGGCTGACGGATTGGAAATAGATGAGAAGGAGTGGGGGAGTGCGCTTGCTTCCCCTAAGGAGGCGGCTATATCAGCCAGGCTCCGACTCATCCCGCTTAAAATATTGCATCAGGCCTATATTTCTGGTACACGACTGAAGCTGATGGGACGTAGCGAGGAAGGTCTCTGTAGAAGGGGATGTGGGGAGGTAGGCACCGTCTTTCATATAGTATGAGAGTGCCCAGTGCTACAGACCTACTGGAAACGTGTGATGCAATAAATGCAAGAAGTGTGGGGGGTGGAACTGAGACTGGAGGCTAAGAGGTGCCTTTTAAACATTTGGGAGCCCACGGACGTTCCAGAAAAGGGGAGGCTATGGGTGACGCTAGGACAAACGGTGGCCAAGCGGACCATTGCTAGACTGTGGGGGGCAATCGAGCCCCCGAAATTGGCTCCTGGAAAAAGGATATGGACTGGTGCATGCTCCAAGAGAAGACAGTTTACATGGCACAAGGGTGCCCCAAGAAATTGGGGGCGGTGTGGTCAAACTGGAACGATTACAGAGGGAACATCTGTGAACCCCCCCCCCCAACCTCAACTCGTAGATGGGGAGACAGAAATGTGATTGGTTTCGGATAAGCTAATGTACTCACTCTAAAATGGACCATGACCTGTCAGCTTTGTGTTATTCATGGTGCACTGTAACAATTATATTGCAATATTGTGTTGACCATCATTTGTTTCACGCTGTAATAAAAAGATTTTTTTTTAAAAGATTGTTCTGTTTTTTGTTTAACATTTATGAAGTGTATATATACATTTATGTTTGTTTGTGCCCTACCCAGTCTTTTGATACATATATAAGTTTCTTTGACCTATGGATATACAGGATATGTAAATGATATTGAGAACATCAGGGTAACTAGTTGTACCTTGTATGAAAATTAATGTTGAATTGATCCCTCTGTACTTCTTTGTTTTTGATATACATCTTTGATGTCCCTTGCTCATGTATAAGAGGGGGATTTGGGCATAACCCCTTATCGAGTTCCTTGTGTCATCATGTTGAGGGTAATGTATTAAGTCTTCAGCACCCTCTTTGTCATTCATTTCCTCTTTTCTTTCGGTCATGACAGGGTGTTCCTTGTCAACCTTATTTTCTGTTGGCTTGACGCCATGCAAGATCTCTGTTAATATTTCTGGCAGGGATGCCAATTTATCTATTATCTGGCTACATCCACAAATTGAGTTTTTTTTTATGTCCACTGCTGGCAGCCTTAATATTGTTGTCCTTAGTGATTAATACTGATAATGTGTCCAGTTTATTGTTATTCCCTGTGATATATGTTGCAATCAAGTTCATTAAATCAATCTGAACATCAAGTTTATCTGATTGGTAATGTAGTACATCTATAGCTCGCTGTATAGATCTTAAAAGAGTATCACTCCATTTTATTGAGTGGGAGGATTTCGATGAGGGCTCTCAAATTAAATCAATTCCACTCACTGAAGAGTTTGTAATTGGGGGAGACCTGGATGATTGACTACATATGGGACTGGCATTTAGCGTAATATTTTCCTCTCCTGCTGGTCCGCGCACACTGGATTTTTTATTGGGGTTGAGGCTGCCCCTCCTTTCTCCTTAATATGCTTCTTTATTTAGATCAAGCATGTCCTTAGGCAGATACACCTGCGCTGTGGTAGTTATTAGCCCTTTTTTGGGGGGAACATCAACTCTGGCCGCCTCACAATTGGCTTCTTGATTTGCCTTGTTTATGTTGAACTCACTTTTATTTGATTCATGGCTTGCCATCCTTGTAAGTGGGGAGCTTTCTCTTACAGACCTAGATTGTATTCATTTGGTGTTGGTACTTAAGCGTCCCGGCGACAGGAGGCTTCTTTTGTCCTGTTTTTTTGGTGTAAATGGACTCAGCAATCTCTGGGTCCCAGCTGTGGCATAGATTGCGGCCATTGGGTCCTTTAGAAAATGGAATTTCTAGTTCGCGTTTTTTCCTCCAAAATTAAAATGCACTTATTGGTGTTAACACCGAAACCAAATTTTCCTTTTCCTTTTGTAATAAAGAATTTTCTTACCTTTTCTTAATGTTTGAGACTGTATTTAAGTCTGTTTTTGACACTCTCCTTTTTGGTTTTCTCTGTGGTGTTTGTCAAGTTTTTACTGATCTCACAATCCTTGATTGGTCACTCACACCCCAGATGAAAAACTACGCCCACCCAAAATGATTTCACTGATTCAAACTTGCCAACCTATCAACATGCCAGGACTTTTTTAATATACAGTCCACCTGACTGGCTGCACAGAGGGCACACGATTGATTAGTTCCCTGCTTTGGCTCTAGCAAGAACAGATGTTATTCAAGTTCTTTTAGATTAGCAAGCAAGGTGCGTTAATTAATCAGTTTGTTGCCTCCGCAGCTCACTGATTTTTGGTGGCTGATTTGCGCTTCCCAACTGGGGTGAATCCTGCCGCACAAGCCACACGTGAAAACTGCTGTAAGACCACACAGCGTGCTGGACCTGGGGTGACTCCTGCCACACAAGCCACAAACCACGAGCCACAAGCCACTCAGGGAAATATTATCAATGGGGTGACCCAGTATGTGTCAAAGGACCTGGGTATCGATCAGTAAAGGAAACAGTGGCCCTAGACAATTCTTGTTCAAACATATTACTTAGTAATATTCAGAAGGCACACAAGAGAAGGTAAGGCAACAGGCCATTATAAAGGGATACATTAAATTAAATTTATTTTTGTCATAAAGATCAAATGTTTTCGGTCAAGCGCACGATATGCAATTTATACATGTGCTAGATGGTTATCACAGGGAGAAAGAAAAGAGTTGTGAGAAAAATGTGCTCTAGTGAGGAGGAATGAAAAGAGAGTGAAAAGGATTTCACAAGGGAGATAACTTGATCAATTCAAATGTAAGGGACCCGGAATTATCTTCACCAGAAAATGCTCTTTTTTTTTGAGGTTGAGGCATACCCCTATACATTAAGTACAATGTTGTTTACATAGTAGTCATTTTCATTTGTTGTCACAGTGTAGCTACAACTGCGATTACAGTATGGGGGGCGGTTCGTGGTGGGGTGTAGGCCGATTGAGGGGGATTTCGTTGACGTTTCGACCCTGGTGAAAAAAGGGGTTAATGAGATCCTCTGCTACGGGTCTTCATCAGGACAGGCAAAAGGGGAGTATCAAAACATTATTGCGATAGGAATGCAGTAGAGAACTTCATTTGGTGCGCGGCTCTCGGCTGATGAGCTGCTCCTGGGCGGCTCTCGTACTGTACAATGTCCGCCGCTCCGAATCCGGCGGATTTCCGCTTACCTCACGGCACCCAGCCAACCGGAACGCCTGTGCACCAATCCCCTCTTGAGGCCGCCGCCCGACGTCCGCCGCCAGGTCCACTGCCGCCGCCACCTCCCGGGAGTATGAGAAGCGAGAGAGGGAGCAAAGAACCAGGACTGGGGCAACAGCAACAGCCACAAGTAGGTGAGACACAAGACACAGGCAGACACAGGCAGGCAGCCAGTCCGCCCGAAGACAGGAAACAGCAACACCAGTCAAAATCCGGCGAATAAACCTGCTCCTGCTGCACCAGACACCTAAAAAAGTCTGGATCGCTGCCGCTGGCAGGGGGGCGCGGCTCAGCTCAGCTCAGCGTTTTGACCGTATTCCGCTCCCAGCCCTCAGCTTTCCTCTGCTCCTCCCTCCCTCGCTCCTTGGATCAAAACATGGACTGGATTCAAGATTCAGGTGCAGACATCCGTAGTCTCTCCGTCCTTATGCAATGCATACAAGAGTCGCAACTAACATTGTGTCTGAGTTGTGAAGCTTAAAGCACAAAGTATGAGGAAATTCTAAGTGTGTGAGGTGCAGGCCTTGAACACAGTTCTTTCCTTGACCAGGAGCCAATGTAGTCCAAAGTGTGAGTCACATGATCTAACTTGATGCTGTGAGTCTAACTTGATGCTGTGAGTCGAGGACTCAATGTTGACAATAAGTTGCATTATTTTTTTAAAGGAAATATATGCTGTGTTTGGAATTAACTGTAATGTATCATTTCAATTATTCTAAGACACAGTTATGTATTCTCAAGCTCAGAATCAGTGATAGTCTGCTTTTAGTACTCATTATGACTGGAACAAGCTTTGCCAAAGCAGGCCCCAAGCCCAGCTGCGAAAGGAGGAGGGTTGTGCATGGGGCTAGCTACCCAACCATATAAAAACTAGCAGCCCGTCCCGACCTTGTCCGGGAGCAACAGGCTTCCCCACCCGACGTTGTCCAGCAGCCCGGGCCCCCGCCCGGCCTGTTCCCCGCCTGCCCCGACCGCCGCCTGCCCCAACATGGGTCCCCTACCCTCAGCCACCGCTCCTCACGCCTGTCCCCTGCTCGCACTGCCGCTGGCCTGTCCGCTGCTCCTCACGTCACTGCTCCTCCCCCGCGCCATGTCCGCCGCTCCCTTACCTCAGCCGCCGCTCCTCCAGCCTGTCCGCTGCTCGCACTGCTGCTGGCCTGTCTGCTGCTCCTCACGTCACTGCTCCTCCCCCGCGCCATGTCCGCCGCTCCTCGTCGCGCTCCTGGACGTCGCTCCTTCCCGCGCTCCTGACGTGAGCACGCACGCCTTGGCCGGCCCTACTTCGGAGGGACTACTTTTTTTGTACTGTAAAGTTTTTAAATAAAGTTTTTTTTAAAATTTATATAGCCTATAACCATCTGCACACCCTGACGATTCCAACGGTGTATCGGATGTATGGATTGGCGCTGTGGTTCCCGAGTTTACCCGCCTCAAAGGCTGAAAGTTCTTCCTTTATTATAGTAGTATAGATATCCTAGCTACAGAAACGTCAACCAAGGCCATCACCATCGGGCACAGGAAATAAGGACCGTCTACGAGACAGGCAAGACAACCCAAGTGGCAGCAGAACTGAAAAATACAACCTTGCCCTACTTGGCATCAGCGAGATCAGATGGACATAGTCCAGGCAGAAAAGACTGACACCAGGAGGAATGCTGCTGTATTCTGGACACGAAGAAGAGAGTGTCCTGCATACTGAGGAAGTAGCACTGATGCTTACTCCAGCAGATCTCTGATTGGATGGGAAGCCGATAGTCAAAGAATCATTACAGCGACCTTGTGCATAAAGAAAAAGAGGATAAACAAGTATGTTATGCAGTGCTATGTACCTACAAATGACAGCAAAGAAGTGGAAAAAAATGGTTTTACAACCAACTCTAGTCCATCCTAGAGAAGTACCTTGAGAGGGACATCACCATACTGTTAGGGTACCTCAATGCTGTGATTAGAAGCAACAACACTTGGTACGAAGAAATAATGCGCAACCATGGCGACATAAACAAGAATGGTGAAAGGCTTGCTGACATCTGTGCCCTGAACATTGTGGTGATAGGAGGTAGCATTTTCCAACATAAAAGAATACATAAGAAAACGTGGGTGTCACCAATCCATTCAACAAAGAATGGCGATTCTCTAATTAACATACAGAGAGAATCTTGATTTTATTAACGATAACTGAGGCTACCATTATGCAATACCCTATATTGCTGCCCCAACATGCACCCTTTAAAGAACATGCATTGCATCATAAATAAACACATTCCATTAAGAACTCTGGAAAACAACATCACTATGCGTCCTGTGTATACAAAAATGCCAGAGCCACGGACGGACGTATTCCGCACTGGAAGTTCCATAGGTAGGCAGGTGGGCGTACCGGCTTGACGAAGTAAGTACATTTCTGCTCGCTGCCACTTGTTTCTCTCCTACCAACGATGACTGGCAGGTTTTGGGACACAATGGCATGCTTTTTCTTTCTTCAATTTTATCTACAGGGTTTGACAATAGACTACACCCCCGCAGTTTCCATGGGGTTTGACCACTTTGGGTCATATGTAAGCAGGGGACGGCTGTTCCCTTTTTTCTCTCCTCCATGTTTGTCTTGTTTGTACATATGCACAAGTACAGCTGTACTTTGAAAGCATGTGTTTTACAATAATGTCACATGATCTCTGAACCTATGCATGCTTACTATTTGATGCGTACACTGACACCCACACTTTAAATAAGAGTATGTGGGTATGATATTTAGTGGGGACCTAGCAGTACAATACTGTGATTCACCACAATTCTATTGTGTGAGCTGGGTGCACAGTATGTATGTACTTTAAGAACACCCTCCACCATAGTGGTGAGAACTTTTTGCATGTCGGTGAGAATAAGGATGAGAATCAGAGTATTTTGTGTATGACTAGTAACCACATAGCACATAGTGTAAAAACTACCACGACGCATGACTTTACGCATTTGTTTTCCAGATGAGTGTACCTTTCACAGAATGCTGAAAGGATAACTGTAAGTAGGCGGTTGTGTGTGTGACTCTGAGACGGGTTCACCTTAGCGTGCACACACCCCTCGTGTCACTATTGTGGTCCTGATGAAAGCCTCGCACTGACGGACTGAGGCTGAAACATGAAGACCTTGTTTTCTTTCAGTATCGACACTTTTGTGGATGTCACGGGTCAATCTAACCTGTGTAGGCATCCCCTTCTATTTTTAATCTTGTCCTATTGCACCATTATAAATATTTTATTTTCACACACTTACACTTTATCACCAAACATCAACCCACGCTGCTGTAAACAGGCGTCGAAGCACACCCGAGTGGCATTCGGCTGCTTGGGTGGAAACCTGACGATGAAGCATGTCACCAACTAGGTTGGCGAGTGAGGGTTCTTTTAAAAGAAAAGTCATTTTTCTTTCTCTTTTTCTCTTCTTTTGTACTCCTTGCCTAAATGTTGGGATATCTCCTTTTGATTAGTACTGATCCAGCGCTCCTACTAAAATTCTTTATAAATGACGTCACAATCTACTACCACACTTACCAATTAATACCAGGCCCATAAGAAACAATAGAGCAGCTGAATCATGAGGCGAATGAATCTAATATGTTGTTGATAATAAACCTATATACAATAAACAAGACCAGCTTGTCATTTTAAAAGTTTATTTAAAATTCATAATTGCATAATCTTTATTAACACTCTTTAATAGAATCAAACATTTAGTTTTACTATTTCAGTTTAATGCATTAATCATTGGCTCAAAGATAACTGTCAATTCAGCATTGCTCAAAATAATGAATCAAAGAAAACATAAACCCTATTCCCTAAGTTAGCTTTCTGACCTGAAAGGGAAACAAATTAATAAACAGTTGAATGCTTACAATCCATAGGAAATCGGACAGCATTTCGCCCTCAGGAATCAGTCAGCCCCGATCCCTTCAAGAGGCCCAATTTTTATATCATTTTTGCTCTCTAATTTAACTAAATGTATTTCTTTTAAAAAGTTCAGCACTCTGATTGGTTGATGGCTGTCAGACCACCAAAGCCACCTCTTCCAGGGTATTAACGTCACCATGCTATTGTTCGTTGACATAGAGTGACATGACTTCCGAGCCTCTTTGCAACATTTTAAAAGTTGCTTCTTTAACTTCCACCAAAGCTCGGCAAAATCTTTCCCTGTTACTTCCTCGGCCTTGTAAAAAGAACATCCAGAGCAGTTCATGAATAAGTCTTTGTCAGAGCCACAGTCTTTTCAAAGGTGAAGCACAAAATACAATTCTCCATGGAAAGTTCCCAAGATGACTGCACTTGGCTCCAACTCTGCTCACGTACAGGCCGACCAACTTTTCTTCAGAACCAGAGGCTAGGCCTCAAACCACTCTTGGGCTAGTATTTAAACAAACACAAAAGGAGTGATTAATTCAGGTAAAGCAAACCCTTCTGTACCACCCGACCATTGCTATTTATTAATTAACCCACTAATAAAAGACATCTAGCAAAAGCAAACAACTAAAGCAGCACATAATATATCTACCATTCTTCATGTAATCCAGATTTAAATTTCTGAAAGAGTAAAAAGATGATTAAATGATACACAGACAGACAAACACAACATAGGACAAACATGTAAGCACATATAAAAAGCACATGCCATGAATAATCTGCCGCATATTAATAGTGACAAAGACAAAAGGACAAACATGACAAACAAAACAATATTAATCATGTGTTACAAAACAGACTTGCAAATGCAACAAGAGCACGTTATTAGTTCCCGCGTGTTCATGTGTGGTGCAACCTTAATTTAAGTTGATTAATTCAACAAATCATGCAACAGCTCATTAATAAATTAGTTCATGTTATGGGAGATTAAATCCACGAGTCAGAATAAAATATTTTCTGAAGCTCGCTTCATCAACTCCCTCATCTGGTGATTTTAAAATCACCAAACAATACCCAAAAATGTCAGAATTTTTCACCCATTTTGGAGACAACACACACTGGATTCTCTCGATATTAGTCTCCCTAAACCCCTGTTTCAGCTGTCTGATCATCTCTTTCAAACTGAACCCTTCGCATTTCCTCTAACTCATATTCCTTCTATTGTTCCTTTCTGAGTTTATACATCCTTCTCTTTTCTTTTTGATGCTTCCTCCTCTTGTGAATCAAACAACTAATTTTTAGCAGCATTATCACTATAATAATGACAATTACTGGATAGAGCACTTTGCCAATGATTGAGCTACCAAGTTCAGAAAACTATTCTTTGATAGCCTCCATTCTCTTTCCAATTTTCTCGGTAAAACTTTCTTCCTCCATGGGTTCTATTTCTTCATGAAAATGTGTAATGTTTTTAACAAGTAACTCTATATCCCGGCTTTTGTCAGGTATATAAGTACAAACAAAACAGGTGATGGACCGAATGTGGATCAATGTCACACATTCAACCCAGTCCAAAGATCTGGGCCCAAATCCATCGTTTTTTTGCACTCCACACCACCCTGGGTTAGACAATGGCGATATGCAAATCAGCTCTGACCCTGTGCCCCATGGGAACAGTCCAGTCCGAACTACAAAAGCCATGTCCTTCCCAGAACGGAATCAAGCATCCGAGGACCGGACCGGTTTCGAGGTAACACCTCTCATCAGCCCGGCTAGCTTGACTCCAGTGGTGTGGAGTGCCTGGGACCCACGTCTGAGCATCCCCAGCGCACTTATGGCGAATTTACAAACAAAACAGGTGATGGACCGAATGTGGATCAATGTAACACATTCAACCCAGTCCAAAGATCTGGGCCCAAATCCATCGTTTTTTTGCACTCCACACCACCCTGGGTTAGACAATGGCGATATGCAAATCAGCTCTGACCCTGTGCCCCATGGGAACAGTCCAGTCCGAACTACAAAAGCCATGTCCTTCCCAGAACGGAATCAAGCATCCGAGGACCGGACCGGTTTCGAGGTAACACCTCTCATCAGCCCGGCTAGCTTGACTCCAGTGGTGTGGAGTGCCTGGGACCCACGTCTGAGCATCCCCAGCGCACTTATGGCGAATTTGCAAACAAAACAGGTGATGGACCGAATGTGGATCAATGTCACACATTCAACCCAGTCCAAAGATCTGGGCCCAAATCCATCGTTTTTTTGCACTCCACACCACCCTGGGTTAGACAATGGCGATATGCAAATCAGCTCTAACCCTGTGCCCCATGGGAACAGTCCAGTCTGAACTAGAAAAGCCATGTCCTTCCCAGAACGGAATCAAGCATCCGAGGACCGGACCGGTTTCGAGGTAACACCTCTCATCAGCCCGGCTAGCTTGACTCCAGTGGTGTGGAGTGCCTGGGACCCACGTCTGAGCATCCCCAGCGCACTTATGGCGAATTTGCAAACAAAACAGGTGATGGACCGAATGTGGATGAATGTCACACATTCAACCCAGTCCAAAGATCTGGGCCCAAATCCATCGTTTTTTTGCACTCCACACCACCCTGGGTTAGACAATGGCGATATGCAAATCAGCTCTGACCCTGTGCCCCATGGGAACAGTCCAGTCCGAACTACAAAAGCCATGTCCTTCCCAGAACGGAATCAAGCATCCGAGGACCGGACCGGTTTCGAGGTAACACCTCTCATCAGCCCGGCTAGCTTGACTCCAGTGGTGTGGAGTGCCTGGGACCCACGTCTGAGCATCCCCAGCGCACTTATGGCGAATTTGCAAACAAAACAGGTGATGGACCGAATGTGGATCAATGTCACACATTCAACCCAGTCCAAAGATCTGGGCCCAAATCCATCGTTTTTTTGCACTCCACACCACACTGGGTTAGACAATGGCGATATGCAAATCAGCTCTGACCCTGTGCCCCATGGGAACAGTCCAGTCCGAACTACAAAAGTCATGTCCTTCCCAGAACGGAATCAAGCATCCGAGGACCGGACCGGTTTCGAGGTAACACCTCTCATCAGCCCGGCTAGCTTGATTCCAGTGGTGTGGAGTGCCTGGGACCCACGTCTGAGCATCCCCAGCGCACTTATGGCGAATTTGCAAACAAAACAGGTGATGGACCGAATGTGGATCAATGTCACACATTCAACCCAGTCCAAAGATCTGGGCCCAAATCCATCGTTTTTTTGCACTCCACACCACCCTGGGTTAGACAATGGCGATATGCAAATCAGCTCTGACCCTGTGCCCCATGGGAACAGTCCAGTCCGAACTACAAAAGCCATGTCCTTCCCAGAACGGAATCAAGCATCCGAGGACCGGACCGGTTTCGAGATAACACCTCTCATCAGCCCGGCTAGCTTGACTCCAGTGGTGTGGAGTGCCTGGGACCCACGTCTGAGCATCCCCAGCGCACTTATGGCGAATTTGCAAACAAAACAGGTGATGGACCGAATGTGGATCAATGTCACACATTCAACCCAGTCCAAAGATCTGGGCCCAAATCCATCGTTTTTTTGCACTCCACACCACCCTGGGTTAGACAATGGCAATATGCAAATCAGCTCTGACCCTGTGCCCCATGGGAACAGTCCAGTCCGAACTACAAAAGCCATGTCCTTCCCAGAACGGAATCAAGCATCCGAGGACCGGACCGGTTTCGATGGATTTGGGCCCAGATCTTTGGACTGGGGTGAATGTGTGACATTGATCCACATTCTGTCCATCACCTGTTTTGTTTGCGAATTCCGCCCTAAGTGCGCTGGGGATGCTCAGACGTGGGTCCCAGGCACTCCACACCACTGGAGTCAAGCTAGCTGGGCTGATGAGAGGTGTTACCTCGAAACCGATCCGGTCCTAGGATGCTTGATTCCGTTCTGGGAAGGACATGGCTTTTGTAGTTCGGACTGGACTGTTCCCATGGGGCACAGGGTCAGAGCTGATTTGCATATCGCCATTGTCTAACCCAGGGTGGTGTGGAGTACAAAAAACGATGGATTTGGGCCCAGATCTTTGGACTGGGGTGAATGTGTGACATTGATCCACATTCTGTCCATCACCTGTTTTGTTTGCAGGTATATAAGTACAGCAATGCTGGACATGTAAGACCCCACAGACTCCTCCCTCTTTTGCAAGCAGAATGTCTAAAGCAAGACGATTCTGCATTACCATACTTCTGGTAGCAACAAGTTCTGTGCTAACCAATTGAAAACCACTTGCAGTATCAGTTGACAACCTATCCACAATTGTGGAAACTTTTCTGATTTTAATTGAATTCATTGTAATTCCCACCATAGGAATAACAGCACCAAAGATGTCTCCTAAGATTTCTGAAAAACTTTCTCTTTTGTACCTATTCCGATTCAAATGTTCGCCAAATTCAAAAGTACCCTTTTCATTTCTGTCAACATGAAAACATTTTGGAAAGACTATGCCGAGATAACATGTCCCGTACCAGTGGTCTGGAAGGCTAAAATATGCTTTATTACCACAGATAAAATAAATCCCAGGAAAAATTGGATCCTTCCCACCTTTAAATCCCCATTCCCCTATGATACGATATGTATCCTCACATTGACTAGCACCCACAAAAAAGTTATCATATAAAGTATTATCTCTTCTGATACAAAATTTGCCACTAACTGGTTCATCTATATGAATGGCAGCATTAGTAATAACACCATTTAGTTTTGCATCCTCCATCTGCCAGTACTTCGATTTAGCATGTTTAAGCATTTCATTTCTCTTGTAAACAGCCCTTCTCTCCTCAACCATGTTTAGGAAAGTCTTTTCTTCAGCTCTCATTTTGCACGTTCGATTATTTCTATAAGCGTACTCGTAATTGAGTTCGTTAGTAACTAAAAAGAATTCCCTCATCTGCTTCGCAGGTTTCACTTTGTTCAAGCTATTTACAACTTTGAGATTTGCAAAAACCTCATCAAAGTCTGAATAATAATATTCTAGACGACCAGTTTGATAAAACAGACTAGCAATTACACTGCAAGTAATGCCATAAGTGAGAGGTAACATATTATATGTAACTCCCTCTGAAACAGAAGCAGGCAATTTCACGCAAACATAGCAATCCTTGACATTCATTACTTTGACATATTCAGACAGAAGCCTTGAAAATGAATTGCTTGAAAAATCTCCAATAGATCTATCTTGATGAGACTCTGGATCATGATTAATAACTCTGCTGGTCTTGCCAGCATGTTTCTCATGTTTAGGCTCTACCTTTCTAGTTATATTAGTCTTAGCTTTTTGCTTATTAACATCAAAAGGATAGACCATAGCTAAAATTAACCAAAGTAAGATTAATAATATCACACAAATAGAAGTCATTTTACAGCACCTCTTTAAAATCGAACACCTAGAAGTATCTGATCTAGGCATTCTAAAATTCAAAGACAAAAATGTTAACAAAAGATTTTAAGTGTGAGTAACTACAAACTATATCCCCCCTTTTAATTTTTTTTTTAAAGAATAAAACCCTAAACAGCTTTTCTTTGACCTTGTGTCACATAAATATGTGCTCTCCAACTAAACACAATTTCTTCGACCTAAAGTCACCTAACAAGTTTTCTTCAGCCTTATGCCAGGAAACAAAAAGTTACCTAACAAATTTTCTTCAGCCTTATGCCAGGAAATAAACCTTTATCTAATTTCTAACAATTTCAATCCTTGTCACTGATTTCTAAATCTTCCTGACTGCTACTTTCCACCTCAACAATTGGTGGAATAATAATATAGGTCCACTCTGGGGACTTATATTTCTGATTTGGCCTTACTACTCTTTTTGTCTTTCGAGTGATTACCTCAATTTTCTTATTTTCGTTTTCGTTTTTCTTTTCAAGTTCACTTCCCTGACTAGAAACCTCGTTGATTTGATCTTTTGATTTCTTCACTAGTTTGAATTTCAAATTGTCTTCAGGCCAAATGTCTCCTTTTCTCAAGACTTTTTTCTTTGGCACACATTCATTACATTCAGCTTTCCAAGCTCTCTTTCTGAATTTCCTTATTTCAGATTCTTCATCGCTTTCATCAGTATCTGTATCTGAGACTTCAAATCTGTACCTAGGAACTTCTTTACTCGGCAGCTTCACTCCATTCGAAACAATACCTTTACTGGTACTTGGTAATTCTTCTTCTTCAGGAATCACCTTCAGCTTCCCAGTCTCAAGCTTTTTGCTCTTGATCACAGAGTTACTTTTTTGCCTTTCAATACTCTGGCTCACATTTTCGTCTCGCTCAGAATTTTCTGCTTCTTCTGAATCTCCTTTTTCTTTTAGAGACTCTTCTTCAAGCAGATCATCGTCATCAATACCTCGATCTCCAGTTTCGATATTCAGATCTTCTTGATTCAAGTTCTGATTCTCATCTAGATTCTCTTGATGTTGATTTTCTTGTTGATCATCAGACTCAGGATCTTCTGGGTCTCCTTCTGAATCTGAATCAGCTGTTGTGTCACTGTCTTCATCAGGATTTTCAGGAGGTGGCACACGAATTGTATGACTTGGATGAATCCAGGTCTACAATATTGCAATTTCTTTCGTGACACTTTGTGGTGGTGTGAAGCAAGAAAAGAAAGCAAAGACAAGGTACTTTCTTCACACAATTCAGGCGTATCAGCTGCCAACAAGATGTCATCGGAATATTGTATGAGAGCCACTCCTTTAGGTAAAACAAAAAAATCAAGCTCTCTTTTTTATGCTTGACTGTAAATGCTTAGACTCTCGGTATAGCCTTGAGGAACTCTACAAAATCGGTACAATCGATTTTTCAATGTGAAGCCAAACAAGTATCGGCTATCAGGATGAATAGGGATCGGAAAAAAAGCATTCTTCAAGTATATCACGGAAAATGTAGTTGCAGTCGGAGAAACCAAAGTAAGTAATGTTGTTATATCAGAAACCATAGGATATTGTGGTACCATAATCTTGTTCACCTCCCGCAAATCAATTATAAATCTGTAAATTCTGGTACCAGTATCTTTTTTCAAAATAGGAAGAATCGGGCTATTGCAAACATTGTAAGGGACTTCTTCCACCACCCCAACTGCAATAAAATCACGAACATTGTGTGATAGTGCTTCTCCCCCTTCTTGTGAGATTTTATATTGAGGTAAAAGTGGTAACACAGCACCCTCCTTGACACTAATGTGCACTGGCGGAATAGCCATTTGTCCTACATCAGTATCTGAAGTTGCCCACAATATACTCGGAAGCAAAGCTAATGCAGTATCTTCTTTAACAAGACATGATCTTTCAAGCACAGGGTAATTTTCATTCAAAATAGCACGCACTCCTTCAAGAGAACAGCGTATTGTGGCTCTAAAATACTTGAGCATATCAAGACCCACAATATTATCTGGTGTGTTTGGTGAAAAACGGACATGGAGCAGTAAACTTATCAATCTGAAATGCAAGCAGTTGTGACAATGGGCTAAGGGAAAGTGTTCCATCGAACCCTATCAATGTAATTGCTGAGCCAGATCGGGGAGCCCTTGGAACCAATTGTTTAGACAAGGCACTACGAGTAGCTCCCGTATCAACCAGAAACTGATCAGTAGAACCCAAAACATGTGCTGTAACATTGGGACCCCTCTGATCTACTGGGACTTCAACCTATTCCTTACCCCATCCTAGGCAATCCTATGCATAAGCAGAGTCTGAAAAGTAAGATGGCACACAATTTGATATTTGATATTGGTTACGGTTATCAAAAGTATTAAACCCAGTCTGTCTGCGTTCATGAGAATCAAACCTAGCACGATCATTCATGCCCCCTCTAGGCCCTGAATAGCCCGAACGATTTCTCGTTTGCCATCTCCCACGTTGATTTTGCTGAGCACGTAATACCGGGCAATCTGAAAGCCAATGTCCAAACTGTTTGCAGCACGCACACTGGTCAACCAATAAGGGAGAAGATGGACCATAAGAACCACGTCTGCTTCTACCATTTCCTCTCAAAGGCGAGCCAGAGGCTTGAGCCATCATAACCTTTTGTTTTTAATTCCTTAGTCTTTTTATCCTAATTACCTTTCGCTTCTAACTCCTTGCGTTCATAATACTGAGCCATAGTGAGAAGAGAAACCGGAGAAGAGGTAGTCCATGAACTCTCACTAGCCTTTAGACGACGATCTATTTCTGGCAGCAAATTAGCGACATCTTTATCAACGAACAAATGTCTGCCCGTATCGTCCGTTAATGATTGACCACTAAAATCATGGAACGCTTCCTCAAAACGCATAAAGAAATCAGACACTGATTCATCTACCTTCTGTTTGCACGAAGCTAATATAGTCAAATCTATCTTTTTAGATGGAATAATTGTTTTTAATTTGGTCAATATAGCTGTTGGAAGATCTAATATTAGCTGACATGGTTTCTGTGCAGGTGCCCTTTCCGCATCGGCACGCTCTATATCTTTCCATAGTGCCCCGTAAGTTGCATTATCATCAACTTTACGAATAGTTCTCCACATATCAGGTGGTAAAATCAATCCAAAAAACAAATCAATATCAGGTAACGTCATAGAATAGGAGCTCAAAGCGCCCTCAACTTCTTCATAAAGAGCTGCTGGATTTTTACGTGGATCGGGCAACGTGGTTTTAAGGGCCATAACATCTGCTCTATTCCAGGGTGTATAAACCCAATTATAAATAAAATAGCCCTTTGCATCAGCAGAATTTCTATCGTCATCTGTGCCCTCGCCTTTAGGGGGAATATACAAAAGTGCGGCTTCCTGCATGGGTTTCACATGAACTGTCATATTCTTATCTGATCCGAAGATAGAGGCTTGTGCCGCGCCAGTCTGGGAGTCGGTAGCAGCTGCTTCCGCCGCCTTTTTGTCCAGCCGCAGTTGAGCTGCATCAACCCGTAGTTTAACCAAACGCCTGATTGAGTCAACCACCTGGGGAAAGAGAAAAACACCATCACACATTTTCTTACAATCCTGCACTATCTCTTCAGGTTCAAACACCCGGGAATATTTTCTATACCGTTCAACAACTTCTCCAGCTAATATCTCTGTAAAATAAATCTGCTCCTTCTCCGACCAACCTCCTATCCCCTCTAGGATGTCAGAGGCAGAAGCGGTATTAAGGGCAACTTTGCAAGCAGCAGATCTAAGCTTGGCAGAACGCGCAGGGGTAATCATAGAACGAGTATCTCGTTGCTTATTTTGCTCATCAGAGGAATCCCCATCAGGCTTCTTAGGCGCAGAAGGAAAAACATACGGGGGTGGAGAACGATCTAATAAGAAGAAATCGTCTTGCTGTTGATTTAAGAGCGGATAAAGGGGCTGCCTAACAGCGTATTGGCCATTTACCTGTAAATTACACTCCCTTTCCACTCTTTCTTTGAATTCCTTTGTTTCCTTATCCTTTAACTCTAAGGCTTTCGCATGAATTGATTTTCGGTGCTCTTTTTCAATCAGTGCTTGCTCACTCTTCATTCGCTCATGCAACGCTTTCTCCCACATTCACTCACAATCAAACATATCTTGTCTAGACTTCCGTTTAAACATACATTGCTCCACATACTGAATCTTTCATAAATCAAATGACCCGTGCACAGGCCAACGTAACTCTGGATCCTTCTTAGTGTATTTGTTCCATAATGTACTGTACATTATCGAAGAAAGACCATACTTAACATACATGTCGCTATTAGGTGTCCCTTCTGGAGGGGGCTGGTTGAGCCTCATCCAAACTTAAATGGGTACCGCTACAAAAGCAACACATCCTTCGAAGTGCGCTGAAAACAGGCATGCCGGAAATACAGCAAAATATGCAGTATTAGTATCAAAGTAGTGCTTAAGGTATCTACGTATGTTGCGCTGTTCAAACAAATCAAAAATTGAGAAACATCTCCTCATTACCTGCCTATGTGGTTTGCAAAGCACATATTACATAAACAAATCAAATGTTAGCTAACTCATATAAAAGCTAAAGTAAGTGTTACTAAACTACCTTACCAATCCAAGGCGTCTTACCAATCCTGGTAGAGTCCAGATTCCAACTGCCAAGTTCTTTAAATCGACCAAATGGTTCCTGCACAGCGGATCAACAGAAGAGATCTCAGTCGAGGAACGGCACCACCTGGATGGTCAGATCAGAAAGGAAAAACGCTGTAGATGCCAAGCCTCGGGTCTCCTCTGGCATCGATTGCGTCCAAAGCGAGTTTCCCGTACTTCGTTTCGACCAGTCCGTCGGGCATCCGAGTCGCCGATTAGCCCCACATGGGCACCAATTTTGTGGTATCAAGTCTCAGTCAGGCCTACCATAGAATAGAAGTTGGCACGGAAACTGGAAATATAAAAGACCTCATGAGGTGGAACCAATTCATGCAATACCTGTGGGCAATGCATGAAGTGGCACACTAGACGGAAGGCACATGGTCCTTTTATACCCACACAGTGGTTCGGATTGTAGGCGGTTCACATACAAGCACAAGTGTTATGTCCATAAAAGGAAATACTTCAGCACATTTTTAACAAGTGGGAGGAGCTAAGGATGGATCAGTTTGGAGTAAACACATTCCTAAGGATTACTAATCAGAAACAGATGTGACTCTATAGCGCATGTGCGGGATTGCTAAAGGCTAAAAATAGCGTGTCTCCGGGCAGAATACACAGGCAGTTAACAGAGAGGTAGGACGGAACACATGGTAGACACGAGGTAGCACATGGCATACAAAATGGCGGAATGAAATACAAAAATGGCTGCCAAGAAAACAGGCAAGATAACATAATAAAACGGACTGGCTTCAGCGAATGCTAACCTAATCGTTGTCATTTTACAACACCAGCATCTCTGCACGGGATCTGCATTAAGGAATATTACTCATTTAACATCAAAGCCACTAGTCCTTAACAGCGTGCCTGCCGCAGCCAACAGCAGGCGGCCGCCATTTTGTCGATAAGGTCGGGTAATGGGGGGTAGGCAGCCTTCACCTTCCGCAGTGCTCTCACCTCACAGTAATCATATGGAGGCACAAGTTTCCCAGCAGGTGGCTCACGCGTTGTAGAGTTTCCTCTTTGCGGCGCCTTAAACAGTGTAGATCACTCCTGAAACGGCCCCTCAGTCATACGCGGCTGCGTGGCCCATACACCACGCGGCGGCTGCGACACTCGCGTACCCCCCTATGCCCAGTCAGAGTTCCAGGGCACTGCGGGAGTCGATCTGCTCCCCAGTGCCAGCCACGCGAAACTCCGCCACCTCTTCTCGTTGGGTAGGGAAATGAACGCCGCTCTCTCCACAGGCAGTAATATGCTCACATCGGCTTGGTCATTACGTGCAGCAGGATCAAAATCACAGGATAAATAGCACATTAACAGACGGACTGTGGGAGCCTCACAAAGCTGCGGCCATTCCGTTCCAGCGCCACCTAGCGCCCCCATTCCCACCTGACTTCTAAAACCCTATTGACAGGGATATAAGACGGACGAGACCTGTGCCCACTTTGATTCTGTTATACAGCACTATCTCTAAGATCTTGACAGATGAGTCTATTAGGAAGATCAGTGTGTAGTTTCCAGGGAGAAAATGGACTTCCCTCCTCTTAAAAAAAAAAAACTATGGAGAAGTTTTTCCAAAAGCCAAGTAATGGGGAGGTAGCAAGATTGTTAAAAACATTAGCTAAAAGGGGTGCCCAAAATTCCAAATGAGATTTTATGAAGTCAATTTATGCCCCATTCGCGCCCGGTGGATTTGCACCGATACTCTGGCTAATTGTGTCCTCGACTTCGGATACAATTAACTTGATGACTGAACTCTTATTAGTGGCCACCACGGAAACCGTATCGGCTGACGTAGAGCCACAGATTTTTGTGAATTGTGCCTCCCACGACTCACTAGGCAATTGACAACTCACATTTAAATTTGGTCATCACATTTCCACCACAGTGGACAAGAAGGCTTTACTATTCATCCAGTCTGCAGCCTATATAAGAGAGTCCCATTGCTGTAATGTCTCTTCCCTCCAGCACTTGTGGAAACTAACTTGTACTGCTTCCACCGACTGGCCACTACAGAGGGAACCTGAGGATTTACCATGAGTGCCTGACGAAGTTTATGATTTACCTCTCAGCATTTGTTGGTGAACCACCTTGAAGCAGAGTGTGAGGGCGGGAAGGTTTCAATAAAGCTTTCCCGATTTTTGTGCACAAATCAATAAAAGAACCCACCACTTGCTTCTCAGAATCTACGTCTACCAAACAGGCCTCTACGAAACCTAAATTCTCCTTTATCAATTGAAGAAAGAATTGGAGTGGCTCGCTTAATCTTCAACGCATCTAAGGTTATCCGTCAGCTGTTGCAAATTACTCACCCCACTATCCACTCTATACTGGGGCTTGGGTGGCATTAAAAACACAACTTCAATGGGACTGTGGTCTCTAAAAACTGTACGGACCATTTTCACATACACAAGGTACTCTGTTAAAGGAGGCAGGATGAAAAATGTATCGATCTAAGGTTGGTACCAAGCAACTATTAGTCTCCGTGACTTGAGGAATGTAATAGGTGTGGCCTGTGCTAAGTAACTCTGCAACTCCACCCCTTTAGGATCACGACTCTCTGAGATGTTTTCTGGCAGGCTAGTTGGAGCACTTGTAACAACATCAGATAGACTACTCTGCATAGCGATCTTTGTATTACAGTCCCCGGCTACACAGAGAAATACTTCCTGCCCATTATTAACAACATCACCCAGTAGTGAGTTGATATTATCAAATAAAGCTGGGAATTTAGAGTTAGGGACATTAATTAAATCATTATTATTAAAATTAATTAGGTAATGATTCATTCCAATGAGCGAATTATCACATAAGTCATGGCAAGGTAGGATAATCTTCCCAAATTATAATGTCAGAGATTATACCCCAATGTAGACACCTGAGGGGATCAGATATTGTATTCTTACATTTCACTGAAAAAATATGCTAATTGAATGTTAGATGGCCAAAGAATAGTTACATTGCCCAATAATCACAAGCTATCAGCACGTGTCACACAACTTAGGGGCCCGAAAGGATTGCGGGCAGATCGCCCCCGCCGGCCAGGAGGGATGATCCACCCGCCATCCTGCCATGAATGACCCTCCACCACATTAGGATGGTTGGGGGTCCGCGGCGGACGGACAGAACATCCACCGATTTTCCGCTGGTCGACTCGTCGACCGGGCGGAAAACGTGTTTAACATGGTGGCGGTGTCTGCAAGATACCACCATCCATATTATGATCATGGTGGTGAGCAGCCTTTTCATGGCGTTGCCACCATGGAAAGGCATGCATAGTCTGCTTTTGGGGGCCCGTTGCGGGCCCCCAGGGTGTTGGGGGGTGGGAGGTGCACTTGAGGGGTACCTGTGGTACCCCCCTACATTGGCATGGATAAGGTGGTTGGCGCGGTGCCTGTCACATTGTGCAAGCAAATGCACAAAGTGCATTCTCAGCATTGTGGTGGGCGGTGCTGTGAGCACCGCCTACCACAGTGCTGGGAATGGGGGATTCCACAGTGGCATCCTAATTGCAGGTGTGGGACCGCTGCAACCCTGGCGGACAGTCCCACATACCGTTACAGTGGCAGGCGGACTTTGTCCACCCGCCATCGTAATGGTACCCTTCATTTGGAGCCCAGACTGGCTCATATGTCCTAACATTATGACCAAAGTATTTTTTTTCTCATGTCACCTAGTAACGCTCTTCACAATTTCTCCCACTAATTCGATACAGAACCTTTCTATTGGGGATGCTCGGTGTAATCTTGCGTTTATATAAGGAGAGCACTCAGTTCGCTTCTTCAAAATCTCATCTGCTGATAAAACACTCCCAGCCGTGTCTTGAAATCAGAAAGAAACACTCCATCTATTATGCGCTTGTCGGTCAGTCCTCACAGGCTAAAGTCCTCAAAGCTAGAACTAAATTTCAATATTTATAACCATCCAAACTCATGGACTCCTGGTTGCCGAAGCCACTGACAACAAGCCATGGAACAAACTGCTCAAGTGCTACGAATCTGCCCCGAGTGATATTTCAAGGTGACACAACACATTTAATCAAAGTACATACTATGCAATATTGTACACACTGGCCGTACTGTAAAGTAAAGACCCTGAGACTTCAATATCCCAAAAACATGAGGCTATATTACCAGCCGTAATGTAATAAAGCACAACATGTATTACGTATAGTTGAGTTAAATTACATATAAAAAATGTAGTGAGGTTGTTTTTTAACCATATCATTTATAAACCATCCCGGACCTTGCTAACATGTAAAAGTAAAATAACGCAGTCAAGGGACAGACGTTATTGTCAAGTACTTTAAAACCATATTGTGTAGATAACCCCCTGAGCCAAGTTAGCGTCTCTGTAGCTCGTTAGGTTTTTCACTATTGTGTGGGGTTTTCTACATCCACAATGGGGTGAAGAATTTAACATTGGGAGGGTCAGATGATGTGTCCATCCCTTGGTTGAGTTTGCTTTGATATATTTTATTGCAGTTATTTTAATTGTTTTTAGTGGTTATGGTTTTGATTAAGTCATTTTAAAACTTTTATGTTTTGTCTTGCATATGGATTGGGATACATGTTTACTTATGTGTTTTTACATGTATTGTTTACAGCCCTGAGGAAGTTCAAGTCTATTGATCGAAATACATTGGCTGTTTGGCTGTGTTGATATATTACTTGGTGATTGCACAGGCTCCTGCCCACACACTCAAAGTCAAAGAAAGCTTTATTCTAATGTTATATCAAATAATCATAAAAGCACATAAAAATAAACACATCAATCATTTCATAGGTTAAAATAGCAAACAATTAAAAATATTATCCATAATTCATTATAAAATTTTAAACATAATTGAATTTTCATAGTTCCAATTTCCGATAAAAATTAATTAAATAAACATACATTTCCTTTGACTCAATACTCGCTTTAAAAAAGTTACAATCTTAAAACCTTTATGCTCATTATCCAAAAGGTGTAATGCAAGGAGAGCAGGTCGACATTGGCGAAGCCCCAATGATTCTAAAACCATGGTAGTATACAAACTTTCCTAACAACAGTATAATCCTGCAAAAAAGAACGACACTTATCGTAGACTGTGCTGAATAGTTATCACAAGGACACATTTGAAGATCTTGAGCCCAGTCGTTAACATTTGGAAGGGTAACCAGTCTGTGAAAACCCCCCAAGCTAAATCTGGTCAATAGAAATCCATCAAAAATACCTGGTACAAAAATTAAATAGGGTTGAATATTAAAAGTAGTTAAAATCAACTGATTGTGCAGCACAGATTGTTTTGTAATCTTGATGACATTCTAATAGTATCCAATAACAGAAGGCCCTCTTTTTTTTATTCCTTCCTCATTGTCATCTGAGTAGTTCTTGGATTGGTAAAATATTCTAAACGACCTAAATCTTGTAAAAAGTCTCAAACATATCTTACCCATGGGATCTTTAGGGCACCTTCCAATTTCAGACTATCTGTAAGAATGTCTCAATTTAATTTTGTTTCTTCCTTAGTCCAGAGCCTGTGTCATAAGAGAACAGGCTCTAAATTTATTAAATCAGAAATGAAGGGAAGGCCCAACTCAGCATGACATATGTATGATGAGGTACTATTCGGTACAGATAGAATATATCTTAAAAAAGAATTTTCCACTCGTTGAATCGGAAGCAAATCAGCAAAGTTTAAGACCCCAGCCCCATACACCGCAGTGGAGACACACTTTGCTTTATAGATTTAAATAAGATCTTCAGGTGGTCTCCTACCCAGTTTTCTTGCAAAGTTGGTAAGGGTGTTTGTTGTTCTTAAGAGAGCTAGTTTTTTCACTGAAACTGCTTGTACCCAGGTGTAATTTTGGTCGAAGAGAATTGCCAGATATGAGAATCTCTTGGTGGCCCAGTCTTCTGTCCTGTCACAAACATCTCCTTAGACCTCTTAATACTATGGCTGCACCGCATAATAAAAGTCTTTGAGGTGTTCACTCTTAGACCGAGATCTTTCATAAAATAAGAAAAGCTATCTAAAGCCCTCTGGAGGCCTACTTGTGTACGGGGCATCAATACCGCGTCATCCGCATACAGGAGAGCTTGTATTGGGTGTCCAGCTACTTGAGGGAAATCTTGATTGTCTTTCAAGAGTGTCTCACCCAGAACATTAATATAGAGATTAAAAAGAAAGGCGGCCAGGACACAGCCTTGCCTGGCCCCCCTCCTTATTGAAATTGAGACTGAGCACTCTCTATTCAAAGCACAGCGTACACGTGCCTTGGCATCAGTATTAAAACTCTTAAGAAAATAAATATTCTGAACATCAACCCCTATAACTTCCAGTATTAACCAGAGTTTGCTGTGGATCACATAGTCAAAAGGGGCTGTGAGGTCCACAAATGCTAAAAACAACTTCCCCTTCTTCGTCTGTGTGTATTTCCCTACTAAAATTTATAGATTTTAACTCTGTTCTACCATCCCCAAGCCAACACGAAAGCCATACTGTAGATCAGATAGGACCACGTTTTCCTCCGCCCAGTCCTGAAGACGTTCTAGTATTATTCATCCTGCTTTTTTCGTCAGGGCATCGAATAAAGAAATATTCCTATAACAGCCAGGATCCTGTTGATCCCCCTTTTTAAAGATTGGCACAATGGTAGATTCTACCCAAGTGGATAAAAAAGGGGAACGGCAGCTAGCAGCAATTACCTGGGCGATTATTGGCCCCACATTACCTAGGCGATTATTGGCCCACACACTCAACTTCACAGTTGTCTCAACACCTGTACTGCTATGTTTATAAAACTGCCAATAAAATAGTATTTTCATTAATACAGTTTTATTAAGATTTTGGGGAGTTTACCAAAAATAAGAAAATTGGCAGAGAAAAAAAAGCAACTATGTAGTGGAATATTAGGAGACCTAGTTAATGCAAAGGCCGAGCACAGGTGGAAGTTGGAACTATGGATGGGCAAAGAATTTCGCTCCGCCAGAGGAGTTCACAGAGGGGCATATTATCAAAGACCGGTATTAAAATTATTGCCATTTTATCGGCAGGAAACTGCCGATAAAACGACGATAATGAGCTTGATAATATGCCCTTGTTAATTCCCATAGAAGCCCACATCAGAACATGGGCTTCTATGGGAATCAACATGGGTGTATTATCAAGCCCATTATCGCTGTTTTATCAGTAGTTTCCTGCCGATAAAATGGCGATAATCTTCATACCGGTCCTTGATAATATGCCCCAGAGTTTTGCCCGCTCCGCGCGGAGTTTGAAAAAACTCAACGAAGTGACATGGAGCGGCTTTTTTCCTCTCGAGCAGCTTGCCAGAAAAATCACGCTCTAGACTTCATCCCAGCAAGATTTCTCATCGCGCAAGGTCGCATCCGCTCGCGTTGAGAAATCTGCATCTCACATCGAGGAAGCTGCAGCTCGAGTAGAATGTCTACTCAAACTGGCAGAAAGCTGCAGCATCTTCTGCTGCAACACGTAGTGCCAATCACGCAGATTTTAAAGAACAGGACAAACTCCCAGCTCTAAAAATCAGTGGGAGCAGACTCTGCCATGGGCAGAACTCCGCTGCAGTGTTTTTCTGGCACTTCGCAGAGATCCTTTGAGCAAAACTCTGCAAACCCCACCCAGGCTTAGTTGGAACCTCAGTGTAAGAAACGAGCGAGAGCCCATAAGAACAGGTGGAAGCGAGAACTCCTGTGCACAGTTGCCAGTTATAACCACTAGGTAGAACTGAAGGTTACAACCCTAAGCAAATCTTTGGGTAAAAAACCCTCAGCACAGGTAGATAGAGGAAACTGTGGAACCACTGGCCAATGGTGGAGGATAAAATCACCGGCCAAAGAGAGAAGCTAAAATCCTTGCGTACAGGTGAAGATTAAAACCACTATTTACATGTGGATGATGGACCCTCTCTGCACAAGTGGAGAATAGAACCTCTGAGCACAGGTGGAAGATAAAACCCTGATGCAGAGGTGGTGGATAGAACCTCTAGCACATTATGCATCACAGGGATTCATACAACTGAGAGGCAGTAGAAGAACGTCGCCATGTTCTACCTTATTTACAATCAGACACAAAGTGGAAAATAATTTTGTTGTACCAGTTTTTCAAATGGATCCTTGTGAAACTCATTTACAATTAGGGAGCAATTGCCAGTGATCAGACGATGGGTCAGTGCCGTCTTCTTGATCCTGTGTTCTTTGGGGGTGTAGTCTGTCTCAATTTGCATTTCAAGACCTATTCGGTGTGGCTTCAACTCATTTCACACTCTCAATAACACCTTGTTCGCATGGACAGTAACACATGGGTACAATGATTGGAACACTGGATTAATGAAAAATGAACTTTATAGCTGGTCTCAGGATAGTTTAAAAAAATGTTTTACTTTTACACAACGGCTTAAAAAACATATTTTTAGTCTGTCTGTTGTCTCCCAGTGAAAAAAACATAAATCAAACAAGTTAATGAGACAGTTAAAATTCAAGTAAGTCAAGTACAGAAGAACAAATAAATGCTGAATAAGAATGCTTTGTCTTTTTCCAACACCTCACAGAGTGACCAGATGTTCCACATTTGCTGAGAAAGTCCTGGTTTAGCACCATTTGTCCTGATGGATTTTGGAAATGTAGTATGTTCTGGTTTCAGGTGGTTAATTGTGGTAAAATCTTTATTATCATTTAAAAACAGGACTCCTCATCACAAATGGTGCAGTGAGCATCCCTACTCAGACATAGTATATACTAAATAGGAT
Organism: Lissotriton vulgaris; assembly: GCF_964263255.1. Lineage (NCBI taxonomy): Eukaryota > Metazoa > Chordata > Amphibia > Caudata > Salamandridae > Lissotriton > Lissotriton vulgaris. The sequence goes on from NW_028244793.1 coordinate 162,726, forward strand.
ACCTAGCTCATCATTGCCAGAATTCTGAACCAGGAACTATTCGACAATAGGTCAAGAACCCACTCCCCACTTAACACCTCCCACTCATATCCACCTGCCCCATCGCCTCCACAGATAAAATCAAAAACATTTAGCAATTTCACATAATGATCTCACACATCAGACTGCATGGGCAAACCATGAGATAAACCGTTGTCCCACTCAACCATGTCCGTCATCCAGGCACTCAGTGAAGGGGGCCACAGACCCATCAAGTGGATGAATATCCATCTTTTTGCCACTGTGAGGCTGAGCCTGGCAAACCGCCTAAGCTTCTTCTTAGGGTTTTCTGGGAGGAGTCCCAGCAAGCATTTCTCAGCCATACAGTTAATTGCTCATCCTGTCGGCCTCTCTAGATTTGCAACAACCTGAACCCAAAAGGGCACCAAAGGAGAGGAGTACCACACCATTTGTAAAAAATCATAGAATGTTACATAGAATGCAATATCTTTGGGGAAAAGTAGGTCATGTGGACCACGTTATACGGATGTATGATGGTACAACGCGGTACATAACACCGCAGTACCATCACAACGCAGCTTTTACAACGCAAGTCGTTACCACGACTTGCGCTGTAGGGTGCTGGACTTAGGAATACTATAATTTACTATCCCAACTCCAGCCTACGCACAGTAGGGAAGGTGTTGGAATAGTAAATCACACTATTCCTTAGTCTAGAGCGCCCTCCAGCGGAAGTCGTGGTAACAACTTGTATTCTAAAATCCGCGTTGTAATGGTACTGCAGTGTTATGACCGCGTCGTAATGGTTGTTTACCTGTTAGACTGGATCTGTTTGAATTGAGCACAGACCGCTACTATGCGCACCCCCTCATGAGTTTTGGACTAGTTTTTCAGGGGCCCATCCATGTACTGCTGCCATGTTGTCTCTATCTTGAGCATCCGAAGCAGTCTATCAGCGGTAATTGCTTGATATAAATCGGAAATGAGCCTGCGTCCCCCGCCTCCGGGAAAGGGAGCCACAACAGCTGACCTATTGCTCCTATTTTGACATATTGCAAGAATTGGCCATGTCCTAAACCAAACATGTCAATAGCATCCTTAAGGGAGACAAAGCGTCCTTGTGGATACAAATCACACAGCATTATACAACCCCCTGACTGCCATTTTACGACGATATCACTTTAGACACTTGAGAAAATTGGTTGATTAACCAAAGGTCCAGCCCAGTCGCATATGGCACCCGAGGACCTGCCTTGCCACTCATTCCCAGATCCCCCTCAAACAAATCAGGTGCATCCCTGCAGCAGGAGGACCTCTGGCTGCTGGTCCCCATGAGTGCCAGCAATAAAGGACCGTTCCCAATAGGTATCAGCATCTAGCCAATGAGCAGCATGTTGCAATATTGCTGCAACGTAATAAAGTCCTAGGTCTGGGACCTCCATACCCCCCTTATTCCACTCTTGATTCAGGGTCGACAATCCAACTGCATCGCCTGCCCTACCGCACTGTAGTAATTTATCAACCTCCTTGAATACTGTCCAGGCTGTTCATAAAAAACATTCTGCATAGTGTACAGGCACCATGGGAGTGCCACCATTTTATAAGACTTATTTTACTACCAAGGAGAGGCGCAGAGTTGCCGAAAGTTATCCAGCACTCTTCCCCTACTGTGGACATAGAACTGGGCCCAATCAGTGGTAACATACATACCCAAGTACTTCAGGCATTCAATCGTCTGGGCAAACCAATGCTAAGGAGTTGGGCAAGCTCGGGTTAAGCCTCAGTTCCCAAAATTCAAACATCACTGCTAACATTTTTGGAGCAGATATGGCCAGCTGCCGTACATAAAGCATGGCATTATCCGCATAACAAAGAGAAACTATATGTTCCGTCAGCCCAACCAGAATTCCTCAATCCTTAACCGCATATCAAAGTCTGGAAGCCCAAAGCTTCAAAGCAAAATTCAATAGACACAGGTAACAACCCTGTCTCGTGTACCGCTGGAGAAGGCACTCCATCATCACTTAATGCCTAGCACGCACCCTTGCCAAAGGGTTCTTGTATAATATCTGAACCCATTTAATAAAGCAGGGACTGGGCGCACCTTCCCCTGTCACAGGTAGTCCTATGACATTGAGTCAAATGCCTAACAAGATCTAAAAAATCATGTGCAGATGGGTCCTCCTGCAGCCCCAGCAAATGCAGAATGTGGGCCAAGCGCTGTGAATGCCATCGGGTATTTCTATGAGGAATAAATCTGGACAGATCCTCTTGGGTCAGCCGAGGCAAATACGCCATCAGATGGCGTGCCTGGAGGTGACTTATCAATTCGAGGTCATCATTTAACATGGATAAAGGTCAGTAAGACCCCAGCTCCGGAGGATCCATGCCTGGTTTCAGGATCACCGCTATCAATGCCTGATCTTGTCAGTGGACTACTCCTTTCCCAGCACAGCTCTGCCTGGGAGCCGCCACCCCGGCCCGTAGCTGCTGCTGATCCTCTGGTCAGTGGTTTGAGGTCCTCTTCCACCTGCAGGCTCCAGCCTGTTACTCATCCCTGGTGGTCCATTGGTAGAGCATCTCTGCTCGGCTGCTGCTCTGCCCTCTGTTTTCTGATCTCTTTTTTCCTCATTTTCAACTTTCTTTGATTTTCTTTGCTTCTTTTCACTTTTTTCTTTTCCACTCTTGCCTCTTCTAGTGCCTTTACCCTCCATGTCCCTGCCGCTGCTTGTCCCCCGCAGCCCCGCCCCCTCCAGGCCGATTCATGCTTCCCGCTTTCCTGCCTCCCAGCTGTTTAGCCCTCCCCCACTACTAATGGCGGCCACTGCACGGTGAAAGTGCAATCCACTGATCTTTCAGTGGACGGCTCCCTTCCATGCTCAGCTCCGCCTGGTAGCTGCTGCTCCCATAGCTGCTGCTGATCCTCTGGTCAGTGGTTCGAGGCCCTCCTCCACCGTAGGCTCCCATCTGTGCCTCATCCCTGGTGGTCCAGTGGTAGTGCATCTCTGCTCTGCCGCAGCTCTGCTCCCTTCCATGCTCAGCTTCGCCTGGTAGCTGCTGCTCCCATAGCTGGCGCTAACCTTCTGGTCAGTGGTTCCAGGCCCTCCTCCACCGTAGGCTCCCACCTGTGCCTCATCCTGGGTGGTCCAGTGGTAGTGCATCTCTGCTCTGCCGCAGCTCTGCTCCCTTCCCTGCTCAGCTTCGCCTGGTAGCTGCTGCTCCCATAGCTGGCGCTAACCTTCTGGTCAGTGGTTCCAGGCCCTCCTCCACCGTAGGCTCCCATCTGTGCCTCATCCTGGGTGGTCCAGTGGTAGTGCATCTCTGCTCTGCCGCTGCTCTGCTCCCTTCCATGCTCAGCTTCGCCTGGTAGCTGCTGCTCCCATAGCTGGCGCTTACCCTCTGGTCAGTGGTTCGAGGTCCTCCTCCACCGTAGGCTCCCACCTGTGCCTCATCCCTGGTGGTCCAGTGGTAGTGCATCTCTACTCTGCCACTGCTATGCTCTCTGCCTTCTGATCTCTTTTTCCCTCCTTTTCAATTTCTTTGCTTCTTTTCACTTTTTTATATTTTTCCCTCTCTGGCCTCTTTATGCACCTTTTACCTCTGTGTCCGTGCCATTGACCGTTCCCCGTGGCCTCACCCCCTCCAGCGCAGATTACCACTTTCCCGCCTTCCATCTGTCCAGCTCTCCCTCTCACACTACTTATGGCAAAGTGAAGGTGTAATCCAGTGACTTTTTCAATGGATGCTACCTCCAATGCGCAGCTCCACCTGGTAGCTGCTGCCCCTGCCCCTGCTCCCGACCCAATAATCAGTGGTTGGAGGCCCTCCTCCACTCGCAGGCTCCCGTCTGCACTTCATCCCTGATGGTCCAGTGGTAGAGTGTCTCTGCTCTGCCCCGTCTCACTGCCTTCTGATCACTTTATCCCTCTTTTTCAGTTTTCTTTGCTTCTTTTCAATGTTTTCTTTGTTTCCCTCTTTTCCCCCTTTTGCAACTTTTCCCTCTGTCTCCCTGCTTTGCCCTCACGGCCTTGGCCCCTCCAGCACTGATTCCCACATCCCAGTTGTCTAGCACTCCCCTTCACACTACTTATTCCGGCCGTTGTGCAGCTGCTCTGCTGGCGTGCCGAAGGCACACCAAAGGCAAGTCCGTTCGTGCCCGCTTGTGCCTGGACCAGAATCAGGGTGAAGGGAACCTGGTCATCCATCGATACGACGCCAACACCCTTGAAGCCTTCAACACTGGTGCAACACCGCCAGCCACTAGACATCGCCATTGGACACCCAAGGCCCTTTTTCCTACCGGTACTGCAGGTGTGCCTTTGCATGGCACTGCACACCAGCCCCACCCGACGCATGACCGACAAACACCGGACCCACTGTTACCTTCCCAGAAGTTAGAACAAGGTCACCGAAGAACAGCTCACCACCTCTCTTAGAAAAAAACCTCCACTAACATCCACAGACGCCAACACCTCAGCATGCAACCTCCACCAATGGATGTCCAGGCGCCGACTCTTTGGTTCCCCTGAAGAAAGCCGAAAGCAAGAAACACACCAAGAAAGCCAGCTGGTTCTCTCCTGCCCTTCATGAGTCCAGACACACCTGTAGACGTCTCGAGAAGAGATGGAGGAGCAGCAAGACCCCAGAAGACCACTCAGCCTTTGAGTCCGCTGTCATCGCACAACACCATCTCATCAGAACAATGAAGAAAGCAGCCCTACAAGAAAGCCTCAAAGCCAATGCACTCAATAGTAAAGATCTTTTCTCTGTGGTCAAAGCATTCGCCAGACCCAGCACAGAGACATCAGACATCACTCTTTCCAAAGACCTCTGCAACAATCTTGGCACCTACTTCCACTGCAAGATCAAGGAGCTGCACGAAAGCTTCAACAACCTCGATACCGAAGACCCTCCAACCCCACCCAAAATCTCACGACACGGCGCCATACCCCAACATACCCTACTTAGCTGGACTCCCCTCGTTGTGGACAACGCCCTCAAGATCATGAAGAGCATCCAATCCTGAGCACCTTCAGACCTGCCCCCATCATTCTTCAACAAATCAAGCACCACCATTGCCACAAAAGTTGCCTCACCATCAACTAACGATTCAGAAAAGGGGGTGGGGATGAACAGAGTGTCTGAATTAAGCAGACCACTCTTATCCAGTCCAAAGATCAGGGCTTGATCCATCACCGTTATTTATCTCACTGCACCATCCCAGCTCAGAACCTGGCTATATGCAAATCAGTCTGTCCCTGGCCCAGTGCATCATGGGAACAGGGCAAACTAAACTACCAAGCCAATTCTTCACCAGAAAGGAGACAAGCTACCGGGGACAGGTTTCTGGCATTTCAGCCGTCTTCGGCCCGGCTTGCTTGAATCCTGATGGTGCAGTGAGAAAGGGACTCATGTCTGAGTATACCCTGCCACACCTATAGTGGCCAAAAACGATTCAGAAAAGGGGGTGGTGATGAACAGAGTGTCTGAATTAAGCAGACCACTCTTACCCAGTCCAAAGATCAGGGCTTGATCCATCACCGTTATTTATCTCACTGCACCATCCCAGCTCAGAACCTGGCTATATGCAAATCAGTCTGTCCCTGGCCCAGTGCATCATGGGAACAGGGCAAACTAAACTACCAAGCCAATTCTTCACCAGAAAGGAGACAAGCTACCGGGGACCGGTTTCTGGTATTTCAGCCGTCTTCGGCCCGGCTTGCTTGAATCCTGATGGTGCAGTGAGAAAGGGACTCATGTCTGAGTATACCCTGCCACACCTATAGTGGCCAAAAACGATTCAGAAAAGGGGGTGGTGATGAACAGAGTGTCTGAATTAAGCAGACCACTCTTACCCAGTCCAAAGATCAGGGCTTGATCCATCACCGTTATTTATCTCACTGCACCATCCCAGCTCAGAACCTGGCTATATGCAAATCAGTCTGTCCCTGGCCCAGTGCATCATGGGAACAGGGCAAACTAAACTACCAAGCCAATTCTTCACCAGAAAGGAGACAAGCTACCGGGGACCGGTTTCTGGCATTTCAGCCGTCTTCGGCCTGGCTTGCTTGAATCCTGATGGTGCAGTGAGAAAGGGACTCATGTCTGAGTATACCCTGCCACACCTATAGTGGCCAAAAACGATTCAGAAAAGGGGGTGGTGATGAACAGAGTGTCTGAATTAAGCAGACCACTCTTACCCAGTCCAAAGATCAGGGCTTGATCCATCACCGTTATTTATCTCACTGCACCATCCCAGCTCAGAACCTGGCTATATGCAAATCAGTCTGTCCCTGGCCCAGTGCATCACGGGAACAGGGCAAACTAAACTACCAAGCCAATTCTTCACCAGAAAGGAGACAAGCTACCGGGGACCGGTTTCTGGCATTTCAGCCATCTTCGGCCCGGCTTGTTTGAATCCTGATGGTGCAGTGAGAAAGGGACTCATGTCTGAGTATACCCAGCCACACCTATAGTGGCCAAAAACGATTCAGAAAAGGGGGTGGTGATGAACAGAGTGTCTGAATTAAGCAGACCACTCTTACCCAGTCCAAAGATCAGGGCTTGATCCATCACCGTTATTTATCTCACTGCACCATCCCAGCTCAGAACCTGGCTATATGCAAATCAGTCTGTCCCTGGCCCTGTGCATCATGGGAACAGGGCAAAGTAAACTACCAAGCCAATTCTTCACCAGAAAGGAGACAAGCTACCGGGGACCGGTTTCTGGCATTTCAGCCGTCTTCGGCCCGGCTTGCTTGAATCCTGATGGTGCAGTGAGAAAGGGACTCATGTCTGAGTATACCCTGCCACACCTATAGTGGCCAAAAACGATTCAGAAAAGGGGGATGGTGCAGTGAGCAAAAAAACGGTGTTGGATCTAGCCCTGATCTCTTGACTGGGTGAGAGCTTTATGCTTAATTCAGAGACTCTGTCCCTCACCACCCCTTGTTGTAAATATTTTTGTCCACCCTAAGCGTGGAAGGGTATTCTCAGATGTGAGACCCTTGCTCATTGCACCATCAGGATTCAAGCAAACCGGGCCGAAGACGGCTGTAATGCCAGAAACCGGTCCCCGGGAGCTTGTTTTCTTCCCAGTGTAAGAATTGGCTTTTGTAGTTTGGTTTGCCCTGTTCCCATCATGCACTGGGACAGGAACAGACTAATTTGCATACAGCCAGGTTCTGAAACTGGGATGGTGCAGTGAGCTAAAAAACGGTGTTGGATCTAGCCCTGATCTCTTGACTGGGTGAGAGCTTTCTGCTTAATTCGGAGACTCTGTCCCTCACCACCCCTTGTTGTAAATATTTTTGTCCACCCTAAGCATGGAAGGGTATTCTCAGATGTGAGACCCTTGCTCATTGCACCATCAGGATTCAAGCAAACCGGGCCGAAGACGGCTGTAATGCCAGAAACCGGTCCCCGGGAGCTTGTTTCCTTCCCAGTGTAAGAATTGGCTTTTGTAGTTTGGTTTGCCCTGTTCCCATCATGCACTGGGACAGGAACAGACTAATTTGCATACAGCCAGGTTCTGAAACTGGGATGGTGCAGTGAGCTAAAAACCGGTGTTGGATCTAGCCCTGATCTCTTGACTGGGTGAGAGCTTTCTGCTTAATTCAGAGACTCTGTCCCTCACCACCCCTTGTTGTAAATATTTTTGTCCACCCTAAGCGTGGAAGGGTATTCTCAGATGTGAGACCCTTGCTCATTGCACCATCAGGATTCAAGCAAACCGGGCCGAAGACGGCTGTAATGCCAGAAACCGGTCCCCGGGAGCTTGTTTCCTTCCCAGTGTAAGAATTGGCTTTTGTAGTTTGGTTTGCCCTGTTCCCATCATGCACTGGGACAGGAACAGACTAATTTGCATACAGCCAGGTTCTGAAACTGGGATGGTGCAGTGAGCTAAAAAACGGTGTTGGATCTAGCCCTGATCTCTTGACTGGGTGAGAGCTTTCTGCTTAATTCAGAGACTCTGTCCCTCACCACCCCTTGTTGTAAATATTTTTGTCCACCCTAAGCGTGGAAGGGTATTCTCAGATGTGAGACCCTTGCTCATTGCACCATCAGGATTCAAGCAAACCGGGCCGAAGACGGCTGTAATGCCAGAAACCGGTCCCCGGGAGCTTGTTTCCTTCCCAGTGTAAGAATTGGCTTTTGTAGTTTGGTTTGCCCTGTTCCATCATGCACTGGGACAGGAACAGACTAATTTGCATACAGCCAGGTTCTGAAACTGGGATGGTGCAGTGAGCTAAAAAACGGTGTTGGATCTAGCCCTGATATCTTGACTGGGTGAGAGCGTTCTGCTTAATTCAGAGACTCTGTCCCTCACCACCCCTTGTTGTAAATATTTTTGTCCACCCTAAGCGTGGAAGGGTATTCTCAGATGTGAGACCCTTGCTCATTGCACCATCAGGATTCAAGCAAACCGGGCCAAAGACGGCTGTAATGCCAGAAACCGGTCCCCGGGAGCTTGTTTCCTTCCCAGTGTAAGAATTGGCTTTTGTAGTTTGGTTTGCCCTGTTCCCATCATGCACTGGGACAGGAACAGACTAATTTGCATACAGCCAGGTTCTGAAACTGGGATGGTGCAGTGAGCTAAAAAACGGTGTTGGATCTAGCCCTGATCTCTTGACTGGGTGAGAGCTTTCTGCTTAATTCAGAGACTCTGTCCCTCTCCACCCCTTGTTGTAAATATCACCATCAACTAAGCCACCTTCCCAGAAGACTGGAAACACACAGAGATCAATTCCCTGCTGAAGAAACCCTCTGCTGACGCGACAGACCTCAAAAACTTCAGACCCATCTCTCTTCTCCCCTTCCAAGCCAAAGACATTGAGAAGGCAATCAACACCCAACTTTCTGAGTTCATTGAAGCGAACAACATTCTGGACCTTTCCCAATCCATCTTCCGAAGCAACCACAGCACCGAGACAGCCCTCCTTGCTGTCACATATGACGTCCGAGCCCTCCTCGACTGAGGCAAAACTGCAGCCCTCATCCTACTGGACTGTCACCTTCAATACGGTCCCTCACCGCACCCTATGCACAAGATTCCATGATGCCTGCATTGGTGACAAAGCCCTGGAATGGATCCACTCCTTTTTCACAGGCCGAACACAGAGTTTGACTACCTCCGTTCCTCTCTAAACCCACAGAGATCAGCTGCGGAGTGCCCCACTCTTTTCAACATCTACATGGCCTTCCTCGCAGCCAGCGTAAGGAACCACAGACTCAACATTATCTGCTACGCCGATGACACCCTGCTGATTCTCTCCATCACCAACCCACAGTCGCCAAAAACACATTTCACAATGGGATGAAGGCTATCACCACCTTGAGGAAAAACAGCTGCTTTAAGCTTAATCTGGACAAGACCGAAGACCTCATCATGGGCTCCACCCCCTCTGCCTGGGACGACTCCTGGTGGCCCGCAGCATGGGAACCCTCCACACCCACACTGCACGCACAGAACCTCAGCCTCATCCTGGACTCCTCACTCACCATGAGCCGCCAGATCAATGCAGTCTCATCATCCTGCTTCCACACGCTACGCCTGCTCTGAAATATCTTCAAGTGACTCCCCACCGAGTCCAGAAAGATAGTCACCCATGCACTCATCCGTAGCAGAATGGACTATGGCAACGCACTCTATGACTCATCACCCAGAAACTCCTCAAGAAACTTCAGAACATTCAGAATGCCTCCGCCAGACTCACCCTCAACATCCTCCGCTGTAGCCACATCACCACCACCTGAGAGACCTTCACTTGCTCCCATTCAATAAAAGAATCACCTTCAAGATCCTCACACACACCTACAAAACCCTACATGACATAGGACCGGAGTACCTCAACTACTGCCTCCCGTTCCATGAACCCACCAGGGATCTCCACTCCCCCCAATTGGCCCTGGCTACTAGCCCACGTATCCGCAAGACCACAGCCGAAGGAAGATCCTTCTACCTCACAGCAAAGACCTGGAACACCCTGCCTCTCCACCTAAGGCAATCACCTTCACTGCCTCAATTCAGGAAGGACCTCAAGACCTGGAACACCCTGCCTCTCCACCTCAGGCAATCACCTTCACTGCCTCAATTCAGGAAGGACCTCAAGACCTGGACCACCCTGTCTCTCCACCTCAGGCAATCACCTTCACTGCCTCAATTCAGGAAGGACCTCAAGACCTGGAACACCCTGCCTCTCCACCTCAGGCAATCACCTTCACTGCCTCAATTCAGGGAGGACCTCAAGACCTGGATCTTCAACTGAACTACAGGGCCTTTGACGGACCAGCAGTTCCCCCCAACACCTCGAGACCCTTACGGTGAGTAACTGTGCTTTGTAAGTCACTTGATTGATTGAACCCCTCGCTCATTGGACCCAGAAGAACACCCCGGTCAAGATCCTTCGCAAACACCTCAAGTAGCTTATCCAGCAGTGTCTGGAGGAAACATTTATGAAATTTCACTAGCAAACAGTGGCTGCCCGGCAGCTTTGCAAGCTTCAAGGCAAACAAGACTCCCAGAAGTTCCTGCTTGGAGTCTGGAGTCTCCAGATCCTTCCTATCTCCAGGGTCCAAGGACTGCAGCGGGAGCGCATCCAAATACTCAGAGAGATCTTGTGGGAGCATCGCCCACGAAAATGTTCCACAAAGGCATTATTAATGGCCTGTTGAGTATGGTAGTCCACGCTCGAAATGTCAAGCAAGGCAGAGTCCTGTCCAGGGTCCGGTCCACCGCATAATTAGTATCGCCCGCAAATAGTACCCCAGCATCTGGGAACAGCTGCATGGTTTTACTGCCAATCCCAGAAACCCCTCATCATTAGTGTTGGGTGTGTACACATTTACCAGACAGAAGTCATGAGCATCATCCCCTCAAGTTTAACATATCGCCCCTCTTTATCTCGGAGAACCCAGGTGGGTTTAAATGGGACCCCTGGAGCCAACCATATCAATCAATCAATCAATCAATCAATGCATTTATAGAGGGTGCTACTCACCCCTGAGGGTCCCAAGGTGCTGAAGGGAGGGGGGTGCTGTTACTGCTCGAATAGCCAGGTTTTGAGGTGTTTCCTGAAGGTGAGGGGGTCCTCGGTCATGCGTAGGTGGGCGGGGAGGGAGTTCCATGTCTTGGCGGCCAGGTAGGAGAACGATATTCCTCCGGTGGTGGTTCTGCGAATCCGTGGGATGGTGGCGAGGGGGAAGCTGGTGGAGCGGAGCTGGCGGGTCGGAGTTTAGAAGGTGAGGTGGTTGTTGAGGTATTCGGGCCCATGTCGTGGAGCGCTTTGTGTGCGTGGGTGAGGAGCCTGAACGTGATCCTTTTGCTGATGGGGAGCCAGTGCAGGCTTCTCAGGTGGGTAGATATGTGGCTGTGGCGAGGGATGTTGAGGATGAGTCGTGCTGAGGCGTTCTGTATGCGCTGAAGTCGTTTCTGAAGTTTGGCTGTGGTTCCTGCTTATAGGGCATTCCCGTAGTCCAGTCGGCTGGTGACGAGGGCCTGGGTGACCGGCTTTCTGGTTTCAGTGGGGATCCACTGGAAGATGTTTCGGAGCATGCGCAGAGTGTTGAAGCATGAGGTGGGATGCCGTTGACTTGTTTGGTCATCGAGAGTGAGGAGTCCAAGATGAATCCTAGGTTGCGTGCGTGGTCCATGGGTGTCGGTGCGGTGCCCAATGCTGTGAGCCACCAGGAGTCGTCCCAGGCGGATGGGGATTGTCCGAGGATGAGGACCTCCGTCTTGTCTGAGTTCAGTTTCAGATGACTGAGCTTCCTCCATTCCAAAACGTCTTTCGTTGCTTCCTGGAGGTTGGTTTTGGCGGTGGCTGGGTCCTTGGTGAGGGAGAGTATCAGCTGGGTGTTGTCTGCGTAGGAGATGATGTTGAGGTTGTGTTTGCGTGCGATTGTGGCGAGGGGGCTCATGTAGATATTGAGGTGGGCTGAGCGAGGAGCCTTGGGGTACGCCGCAGATGATGTCGGTGGCAGCGGAGCGGAAGGGAAGGAGGCGGACTGTCTGGGTTCTGTTGGAGAGGAACGAGGTGATCCAGTCCAGGGCTCTTCCTTGGATCCCAGTGTTTTGGAGGCGGGATATTAGGGTGCGGTGGCAGATCAAGGCCCCTCTAGCTTTTTCAGAGGAGGTGGTAAAGAACTGGCCTCTTCACGGCTTCTTCAAAGTGGTGACACAATCCCCCTATGTATGAGTCTCGTACAAGAGTGCAACCAATACCCCATATCTCTTAAGGAATTGCAGCACTCTGTTGCACTTCTATGGACTATTTAGTCCCTGGACTCCCACGTCATGAACTTATACTTGGAATCCATAAGAACCATTCATACACACTACAGGTCCGACCCTGGCCCTGTCCCTCGAGCACAGACCTCCCTCCTAGCCCGGTATGTTGCACATCTGTGGAAACCTCCCTCCCCCAACTGCAAAACAGATTTCCACACAAACTCTTGAGGCATGTCAACAAACCTTAGTGACAATCAGCTTACAATGTACCCCACCTCCATCGGGGCTTTAGCCACCACCCCTCCTGGCAGAACCTGCAGTCAAGGGGGTCGCAACTCCTGCCCCAATCGCCCACCCCTCTCAGCCAACATCAGTAAGTATTAGAAGTCAACAGTGTGTGTATACACTGATTGGGAGTGCCATACCTCTGCTGGTCACAAGCCCCAAGACAGAGCTTGGCAACACACAGCTGTCTGGGTCCCCGAACTCCCCAGCCCGGGAGGAAAAAAAAAACCACATCAACAGTTTCAGCAACTAGTACATCAAATTGCATGCCCCCTCATGGCAACCTAGAAAGGAAAAGGGTTAATTTAAACATCACTTTTCCCTACACCTGTCTCCAGCCGGTAGCAGCAAGCAGGACCTCAGCAAGGGTAATCCGTTTTATCATGCTTCTCCCCGAGGACATACCATCACTCTGAGTCTCCGGGACCTTGTCCAAAGGTGAGTAGGAGTTCTGCATCTCAGGGGCTGGCGTTCAGATCTCAATGTACCATCCTGATTGACTAGGATCTGTCTCCCTGCACGGTCCGAAGTTGATCCATTCTTTTGTGCAGAGGGCTCGCATTGGTGTTGCCATCGCCTCATTCCCCTGCGTCTCAGTTCCGTCCATTCAAGGTTCTGGTCCTGGTGTGGGAGGCCAATCAAGTCCATCCAGTCGAGGGCCTCCTGGGGAATCTTGTAGAAGAACACTTTACTCCCATGTTGAACTCACAGTAGGCCCAGGAATAGCAAAATGTACTTGATATCCTATTCTCACAGACGTTGCTCGACCATCAAGAAATTCTTGTGCAGTTCCTGGACTTTCTGGGCCCGATTCACAAAGGCAATCTGAGACAAAAGTATAAAGGCCCAGGTGCAGAGAGTATGGGCCGGATGCAGAGATTCCGGGCCGACTGCAGATGTAAAGATACTACTCGTAAATGATCTCTGTGAATACCAAAAGTTGTAAAGTTGACTTTTGTCTCAGATTGCCTTTGTGAATCTGGCCTTCTGGGTGTAAATTGGATACATTTGGATTGGGCTATCCTCATAACAAGGCAGGCCATGGGCTAGGACTTGCTGCAAATTATGTCTCTCTTCTGATAATCAAACAAACAGGTGACAATAGCCCGGGGCAGTGCCCCGGGGCATGGCAATGGGCCCAAAGCCCAACGTTCTGTGAGCAACCTCAATGGTGAAAAATCTGGATAATTTCAATTGTCGAAGTGCTGAGGTGAGCCAGTCCTCCAGGAACAATTTGGCCGAGGGTCCCTCTGCTCTCTCCGGGAAACAAGAAAATGCTAATTATTGTGCTGGGGCCTTCCCTCTGCATCCTCCTGGCACCAATAAATTTGCATTGTACTGTATTTGAGCCCAGTCGCTTTACATTGCAAGTCCTGAACTGTGCTTTTCAGGACTCCATAGTCGTGACACTCTCCACCACCCTGCGGAGTTCACTCTGTAAAAAATTAATATCAATGGCCATCAAGTCAATTTTGGTCTTCATGGCGACCCTGACCCTTGGATAGCCTCCAATATTGCTGCTGTTCCCTGTGGGACCCACCCCAGGGATCATGTACCGTCAAATTTTGTTAGCACCTCTCCCCCTGGGTTTACCTTTCACCATACTGTTGTGCAGGCAGGCACAGGAGGCTCCCCAAACATGGGGAGGAGCAAAAGCCCAAATTCATAGGTCTCATTCGAGTCCTCCACCCAGGCGCCCAAACCAGTCCACCAATACCAGATCACTCTCTGCCAGCTACCTCTAGTGCCTCGGTCTCCGACTCAGCCTCCACAACAGTCAGGTCACACTCAACAGCCACTATACTCTCGGTAGCGAGGAATGTGTGGCCCTCGCTATAGACCTCCAACCAATGCAGGCATCATGGCCGGGCAAGTAACACTTCCAGGCAACTCCAAACGAACCGACTGCAGCAGCAACAGCGTCTAGGGCAACCAGGCAGGCATAAGTAGCTGGCAGTCTAGCAGCTCCAGCTGCTTACTGCCAGGGACCAGACTATTCATCTAGGAATGGGTTGCCACGTGGTCCCCTGCACTTGACCTCTGGTGTCACTCAATGGCTTCCAATGGCCTCCAACTCCTGCTGGCCTCAACACGTCACCAGCCCTCACTTAGGGCCCAGGAACTATCTGATTTCAGTCCGACTTCCTTTCTCCTCCACCAGAGCCAGGTAGAACCAACAGGAGTCCAGGGGAGTCCCAAACAACAGTCCTCTCTCTCCACTTCGCATCACCACCTGGGTCGAGCAGCCACTACGCCACTGTGCCATGCCAGCTCTGAAAGCCCCTTCAGACTGTAGTGTAGTTCCTATATTCCCAGTAGGCTCTGCGCATTGGAATAACACAAACAGCAGTTTAGACGTAGGACTGAGGTCATCTAGGTCTCTACTGGATATGTTAGACTTAATTAGGTTTGCCAGCCAGCTCAGAGGTCAGTAGAAACTTTCTCGAATGTTCAAGAAGGAGTTAAATTTCCTGATTAGACAAGAAGGGATTAGTTTCTGACAACCGCATAAACATGACAACTTTGCTCTCCCCAGAATAAGGAGTGTATCTCCAGAGTCGTGTGAAAACAATAGATAGCTATTTCACTCAGTCAATCGTGCATGCTTAGTTTCACCAGAGTGCAGAGAAATAGAGGCAGGCGTTTTCAATAAAAGGTGTTATTTATTGAGCAGTCCTCTTTCTCATGCAAGAGAAGTGAGTTGCCACAATTGCAATACTTATCATGAAGTAAAGTGCGTACAGTAAAAGTAGTATTATAAAATAATACTGTAAAGGCATTGATATGGTTTCTGAGCCATATGATACTTTAAAATGGATAAAATATATACATACATAAAAACATTGACTAACGTACTCAACTGGTGCTTCTAAAATACGCCTACCCCGGTGTACCTGACCTAAGCCTAATACGTGGGAAGGAGTAAGTAAGTTGCAGTTTAAGTTAAGTTGGTTTTTTGCCAAGAATCTGAATCAAGAATTCTCTTAAGATCTAATCAGCTCAGTACCTTGGTTTTTAGAATAAAGGAGGTCTTGTATCTCCCTCTCAGGACTCGATCTCCCAGCAACCCGCAAGGGTGACTTGAAACACCGGAGCTGTAATTTCTCTGCAGGAGAAAAGACAGTGTCTCTCTCAGTGCGTCAAATGGGAGGGTCGGCTTCCTTCAGCACTTGCATCAGCTGGGTGTCAGGAAAGTAGATAGCCGCTCTGCTCCAAACCACTGTGTGTTTGCTTAAGGCAACATTGGTATATTTATACCTGAAAGGTGCCAAGTTTGACGTAAGGTTGGACATAAGAAGTCACTAAGAACTAACAGTTCTTTCTGGACTCCAGGAGTTCTTGTGCAAATTAAAACAAAAGCAGGGGGAATTCCCGGGCTGCTGGAGGCTTGGTTTGTTTAAAGAGCGTGTTGTACTTTCTAGGAGTCTATGGGAATAGCCTTGCCATATTTGGACTGCATGGGCTATGACTAAATATGGACATGATTCTTATGCCTTTATAAGGATATGTTTTGTTATAACCACACACGGGCATGAATCGGGAATATTTAATTAGGGTCCTAGATACATTCACAACACCCACTCCACTTATAATGTCCATCATTACTAAATACTAAGCAATACTAAACATATAACGATGCATGTGTGTTTTCCAACCCACCCCAAAATACATAAATTGCATTCAAAATGGTATATGGTAAATACACGAAAATGAGTATTTATACTGTACGTTTTTCAAGCAGTGGTATCATTCAGTTAATGCATATAAAAATATCGGCTGAATGAATTGCGAATATTACATTTATGAAATGGCTCTAAATACAGAAAAGAAAGTTGAGACCATTTCATCACATATTTATACTATACTGTACATGTGCTAGAGGCTGAGGTAAAATATTGTCTCTAGAGTCTCCTAAAAATAGAAGTTCTGTTCTCTAAGAATAGTTCTACTTTAAGCAGAGTACCATGTGCCAAAAAAGTTAATATTTTGGAAATGGAATAAATAATTTCTCTTTCAGGGGAAAAAATAGATCTAATTGTTTTCAGTAGTGTTGTTTATCAAAAACTGAAGGCCGAATTCAGAGTTCAGGGAACGCTGTGTGCTCGTTGTTTTAAAAGTCATTCTTGGTGTTATGAGAGAACATCATATCAGACAGGCTTGCAAAAATGGTCTACAACAGTAGGTGAGAGTTCGACCAAGTTCGAAAAAGCTGAAATAGTTCATATGTGAGAATCTTTGCTATCATCGATGTCTGGATCAGCAATGCTCACTGAAGGTTGTACCTGTGTGGTGCTGCTTTCATCTCATACTTCACCGCCAACTAATCGTAATGGTGAAGTCTCAACGAATGCCGTCATCAGAATAGGTAGCCGCTGGGGACATGGGTTGCATGAGCCGTTACTGAACCAAGCAAAGTATCGATATCCATAGGTACTGCTGATGGTAGTGTAAGACAGACGTCCAACACGCATTCTCCTCCGCATAGCAGACATCGAAGCACAGGTAAGATGCAATCTTGCCAGATTGGTCTGAATGAAAGAAACCAGGTTGCACTCAGATCTCTTAGCCGGGCTAATCCGAGGACTCTAGTGATTCGGTCTCGGTAGCATATTGCTAGGATTGTTTCTTCCATTGTTGCTGGAGTTTTGTCTGTGGCTTGGCTTGCCATATCGGAGCAGAAGGATCAAAAATAAAATTTCTGCTACAACTCCCAAAAGAAGAAGCAGGCCACCGAATAACAAATGCACAAAATTCGGGAAGATACCCAGAACTGTTTCAAAGGGTGCTAACAGTCCCGAAAAAAGTGTCTTAAATACATGTGCGATGCCACTGGTATCAGACATGTTTAAAATTTGACCAAACATTTCTACGAAATGCATGGGGCAATTTGCCAATAATAGGGTATGTATCTCTGCCGCTGTCCTTGCAACTTGCAGATCATACGTCTCTTTGGACGAGGTTAAAGGCACAGTTGTCTGTAAAAGAATAGACTTCATTCTGCTTAAAGTATCAATTCGAATAGAAGAGATATTCAAAGAAGGCCATATTGCTGCCTCCATGTCTGGATTGCTGTTTGGATACAATACTTGCATGCAACAAACGACCCTGGAAGTAACGGTTACGAGATAGGCTTTTCCTAGCACCATGCCACAACAGCTGTGGTCACTTATTAGAACATACCTGCCGTTGGAAAGCTGTCTGAAAAATGGCTCTATCTGTGTTGCAGGAGTGCCATGCAGGTGACATGAGAGGTTATTTGATGACCCTTCGCAGGCTCCATGCAAGTTAATACTCTGACACAGAAGTGTACCGCTTAGTGATTTTTTACAATTGTTACCACTAAGGAATACTTCTTTTTTCCCTTCACTATAACATTTATGTGTATAAGGTGAATTCCAGGTTGATTTGATGTATCCTTTACCCAACCTTTCATACAGGCCTGCTGGTATATATTTTTGGCAATACTTAAACTGGAAAGTTGTTATCGGAATTGTAATTGTTCCATGTATTATCCATTCAATGACAGGTCTCTCTGACATTGTCAATGGTAATCTCTCAAGTTTTTCAATGCTCAGAATCGTATAGTCTGCTCCTTTTTATGCCAAACTGATTTGTTTATCAGTAAGGTTAAAGATAGAAAATAATGACGGTATGTTGATTAGACGCCATGGCACGTAGCCTGAACGCAGATTTTGCAACGTCCAGCCTACCTGTACAATAGAACGCAATTGGGACTGACCATGTTGTAACATTAGAAAGTCCTGCTCTATTATATCAATAGCAGATGATACAATGCTGTCCAGTGAATATATTCCGGAGGACAGAGTCGTTAACCCATTGTCCACTACAGAAAGTGATTTTTCCAAATTTATACGATCAATTTCTCGTATTTATTCTGCAGTTTCAATTTGCGTTACTTTCCAAGCTTCGTTGTAAGCAGTGTATATATCGGCGTATATGAAATGTTTTTGACGCTGTTTGCGAGGTCCCAGTATGAAATCTCGCAAGTCAGCACCGTCTTTAAGTAAAGTCAAGTGTTGCTTAATTTCAGCCAGTGTGGATTTTTGTAGCCACTCAAGGCATAGTTTCCCTACACTGTATGTTGTAACTATCCCTGGATGTTGTCTCTGGGAATATCTTGGGTCTGGCCTGTTCTGTTTGAACCTCTGTGTTTTGTTCAGGAATCTATCTTGACAGTTATTTGTGTCTGCGGGCCAGATCAACCATTTTTTCCAAAGATTTGTTCTGTTTTGGTGTATAATATGGGATACGTCTATCTCCACATCTGTAGTGCTATTACTATCAGGTATGGGCTTTGGAATAGACAGTGTATTTAAGTCTTTTATCTTGGCTAGGCCAAGACAGGGTGTCTGTTGAATTGTGTCATTCAGGAATATTATCTGTTCTGGGATCATGCAGGCTCTAAATAATGCTTCAAGACCTTGTACGTGCCAGTCTTTTGAACTCCAGATGGTTTTTGTTTCAATGTTGTTTTTCCAAAATTCAAAAACAAATGTAGACATTTTATCATAAAATTTTTCAAAATAAATCAATTTAGTATTTGTCAACATTGTTTTCATTCCTGTCTTATTTAACATTTTAAAATAAAATGTTTCTGGATCACCGTTGTTAAACCCTGAGAAGTATGGGAATTTCTCATAAAATGTTTTTGAGCTGCCTTTTGGCGATGTAGAACAATGTTCCCATTGATTATAATTAAAAACATTTGTAGGTGGTGCAGATTTATGCAAATAGTGATGACCATAGTGGTTAAAACAGTACATTTCTTCATAGTTCGATGAACCCTGTAAGTAATCTTGTTCTGTGAATTTAGCTGACATTACTAAATCTGACATCATATTATTAATATTTTCAAAGTCCCAATCATCAGAGAAAGTACTTGGTGTCACAAAGTCACTTAATAAAACCTTGAACTGGTGTAGATATTTCAAGAGCTCAATCGGGCCAAAGATTTCGTAATCAGTTTTGTCCCATGCTACCCCACCAGGTGATGTTCACTGATGACAGTTCTCTTTTCTCGAGGATGTGTGAGGCTTTAGGACCAAGTTGATGTTCTGACTTGCTGTGTCCATTGTAGCATATTTTCCATCAATAAATCTACCCAAACACATAGAACCATGATGAGCCAAAGCAGGAGGAAAAGTACACCTAACACAATCCAAAATTCAATCCATGGTGAAATCAGATATGTTTCTTTTAGTTGATGAAAAAGTTCAGTAATTTTTTCTTTGAAAGTTTTCGTTGCTGGCGTTTCTTCATGTTCACTTTGATCATCAGGAAAGTCATCGAAATTGATGAAGTAGCCAGATGCAGTTCTGTCAATTGTTGGAATTGCTTCCGGATTTTTATTTGTCTTTGCATTTTTCTTTGTTTCATTAGCATAGTCTGAGGCTACATCATTGTAGACAGGTGTTTCTTGGCGCACTGTTGCAATTTGGGTTTCAAGAGGCACAAGTTCCATGGCTTTGTTGCATAGTCCTTTTTCGTTCACTGCAGGTTTATCAAAAGTGATTAGTCTCTCAGTTTGAACCTCTTGGATTGTAGCAAGATTTGGTCTTCTGCTACTTCTTGGGAGTCCACTGGGCCTACTACTTATTATTGGCCACATGATTGTGGTTTTACCAGGTCGATGGATACAACTCTGTTCTCCTTTTTACCAGCAAGGGGCGGTAGTACTACTGATCTTGTTCCGTTGACAGCTAAGACAGGTACTGCTTTTCTGTAAGAAGGCCCAAATTCCTTCTTCACCGCGATCTTTTCTCTGACCAGATCCCCAGTCTTTGGAATCCAGACATGTCTTGCGGGGACAAGTGGTTTTTCTTCAGTGGCTGTTGGCTTTAACTTTATGTTACTTAGACTTCTTCTTGTTTCATTTAAGTCCTGTAAAACAGCCAAACGATGTTTGATGTCAAAGGCTTTTTCCTTCACCACTGAAGTCTGACAATCTAAGTCCTGGATTATCATTCTAATGCCGAACAATAATTCGTATGGAGTGATACCTCTTAGAGAATTTCTTGGCAGATTGTTAAGACTACGTTGGACACTTGTTAGATGTTTTGACCAGCCCATCACCCGAACCTAATACCCTCGCCGTTATAGATTGCTTTATGTCACGTTTTTTTCTTTGAACTACCGCATTTCCCTCAGGATGGAAGGGAGAAGAGTACCGCAATGGGATGCCCATGCTGGTCATGGCCTCTTTGTAAGCTCGAGAGCTAAACGCAGGACCCTGGTCAGAATATAGCATGCCAATTGCGTATGTGCCGATAAAGACTCGCAAATCTTTTATAACAGTTCTGGCGTCAGCCAAGCGCTGGTGCCTACATCTTAAGTGAATCTAGTCTTATTAATTATGGGATCGCATTTCTCCGGCTGGATTTCTGCGTATAGATCGCCTGATGCTTTCTAATAAAGGTGTCTGGGCTGGAGTCTGGTCCGGTTCACAACTGCGATCACTATTGCAGTTCTGACAATTCATTGCAAAGTTATAAATTTGCAAGCTCATCCCCGACCACCAGTACTCTGATTGTAATTCTATTAGAGATTTCAAGATCTCTTGGTGCCTCAGACCCATTCCCATGTGTGCTTCTTGAATCAAGTAAGCTCTCCGGTTCGTGTTTGGAATTACTCTGTCCCCCACTCCAGGGATTTGAGCAAAAGGAACGGAGTTTGCATCAATTATGTATGTATTACTGAGTGGATAGTTGAGAGGTAATGCTGCATTGTCGCCTTTTAATGAGGCTTTTACTGCCAGCATGGTTTCTCCATCTATGTGTTTTTTAGAACGCTTTTTTGTGGCTACGGAAGCCGGTTGACCCGCTGCCGCTGGGGCTCTGTTAGCCAATGAATTCCCTGCAACGTGAACGCCATCACGTTGATGACTCAGTGAATGTATCACGTGAGTCTTTTGTAGTTCTTTCTGTAAAAGAACTACTTGTTCCCAAAGTTTTTATGCTTTATTGTGGCACCTGTGTCATCTTTGTAACCGTTTTTGATCCATGTATATTCTGTGGTGTGATTTTATTTGTGTTCCCCTGGTGAGGGGTGTGCTGTGGAATTTTTATTGCTGGTTGGACTGTTGAAGTCCGCATGACATATTGGGCCAATTGTCTATGTATTTTGATTAGTTGTTTTAGCTGAGCTAAAAGTTCCCGGTCTGACATTTTTTCAATGTCGGGATGTGGTGTGTAGCCAGCTAGAACTGGCCACATGGCTCCTGGTCTACCTAGTGGACCGAGCCTGGTGATGTGATTTTGATGTTTTAGGGCACCATTAAACCAGAGCAGGTGCTCTTGATATGTGTCATGACCCCTTTGCCTAGCTCGAAATTCAGCAATGTCAAGAGACGATTTTGCAGGGACAAGAAATCATCTTGTAAATATCCACATTGGTTGCGTCTGGTTCCCACTTGGAAGACAACTTTGAAATCCATTCTCTGGGGATTGAGTCTGTCTTCATTTTGCCATGCTGTATGATTGCGAGTAGACGTGGGTTCTTGTTCTAGTCTTTATGGCTCGAGACCCGTAACGTCTATTCTGCGCATGCGCGTACTGGTAACTGCGCACTTCAACGAAAAGAAACGGCGGAGAGAGTAGCGTTTCCTCAGCACGCAAAAGTACTTGCGACCCTACACTTTGTACGCGCCTTCCAGAGTTTCAGAGCAGCAGTATCTAAGGAGAGTATTCAGAGTTTTCTTGTGTTTCCACAGAGAGCGTGTGGTAACTTTATTTTCCCCCAATTCTTCTTCAGTGTCCATTCGTCTTCGTAAGGAAGCAGCCTGAGGACATGGTGAAGAAGGTGCGGGTTCATGTGTGTTATGAGTGTTTTCTGGAGGAACGCCTTCTGTGAAGAGAGGGCTTACATTCTACAGAACGAAGTAAGGATTTAATTTTTCATGTTCGCAAGCCGGCGCCACTTCATTTGTCAGCGAGGAGTCTTCTAATGTTGGCAGAAGTCAGAACGCTTTTCAACCTCGATAAAGCTTGTGAGAGGATTAGAGACTTATAAACTTAGTATATGAGAGACTAGTTTTCAATTACTGTATAAAAACAAAGTGCAGTTGTGTCAGGTTATGCAGTACTGAGAATATTACCTACCATCTGTATTCATCTCTACTGGAGAAAGAAAATAAGAACTCACTACTCAGTAAAAGGGAATCTCTCATTGAACCTAAATGCTCTATACCGAACAAGGATAGAAGGAACTATCTTATTACTAACACACCTTCAGTTCTTGAGCGGGGACTGAAGCCCTTTCCAACTGATCAAAGCAAGCTCAGACAAAACGTTAGCGAGGGGCAAAGTCATTGGTGTAAAAGGTAATTAAGGTAAAATCTTGAGGTATGTAATAGTGTCAGAGTAGAATAGTATTACAGTTTTGTCATTTGTTACAGGTGCTTCCAGGAAAAAATTGAAGAAAGAAGATTCCTGGCAAGTAACCGCCACCAGTGAAGTCTCTCTTGTTTTGTCTTCCACTTCCCCTTTCCCTTCTGACTGAATTCAGGAGACAGGTGTTTATCGGCTGTCTCTGGTTTTTGGTTGGAGGGTGTTGGGGTCTAGCGTCTGTTCCTGGAGAGATCGCAACAGGTGTTCTGACAGAATGTTAGTGGAATTTCAACGTCCTCAAAAGGAGCGTATTCCTCCGGAGATTCCTCTATTTTGTAATAGTGGAAATCTTCTGTCACAGCGTTTGCTGCTGGAAAATGTATCCATGAATAGAATACCTCTGTCTGCCGATATTCATGGGCCTCTACCACAAATATGACTGTACCACCTCTCGGTGATAGTCCATTTTCTATAAGTTTAAGAGTTATAGTTCTTCCTATATTTACCGGAATGATTATAGCATTCAGGTCTTCATGTTGGAGACTTGTGTCATCCGCTAGGAGTTGAGCTGCTATTATAGCTTTCATTTTTACTGACTGAAAGGTTTGTTGCTTTGCAGAGCAAGTTTCAAGGAAACAAAGATTAGGTGCACAATATTTTGGAACACTGTATCCTTCAACGTTGACTAAACCAAAAACTAACACATAGGATTCTCATCCTACTAAGTTCTGGCGGATATTAACCTTTTACCCACTCCAGACGTCTATTGGAGTTTTTACGGGAAAAGGGGTCTGCGTGAAAACCACGACTGAGTTACTCTAGTATCTTGCGTTAGAATATCGCCGTACCAAATGTTGGGCGCCATGTAGTGTAGTTCCTATATTCTCAATAGGCTCTGCGCATTGGAATAACACAAACAGCAGTTTAGACGTAGGACTGAGGTCATCTAGGTCGCTACTGGATATGTTAGACTTAATTAGGTTTGCCAGCTAGCTCAGAGGTCACTAGAAACTTTCTCGAATGTTCAGGAAGGAGTTAACTTTCCTGATTAGACAAGAAGGGATTAGTTTCTGCCAACCGCATAAACATGACAACTTTGCTCCCCCCAGAATAGGGAGTGTATCTCCAGAGTCGTGTCGAAACAATAGATAGCTATTTCACTCAGTCAATCGTGCATGCTTAGTTTCACCAGAGTGCAGAGAAATAGAAAGACAGGCGTTTTCAATAAAAGGTGTTATTTATTGAGCAGTCCTCTTTCTCATGCAAGAGAAGTGCGTTGCCACAATTGCAATACTTATCATGAAGTAAAGTGCGTACAGTAAAAGTAGTATTATGAAATAATACTGTAAAAGCATTGATATGGTTTCTGAGCCATATGATACTTTAAAATGGATAAAATATATACATACATAAAAACATTGACTAACGTACTCAACTGGTGCTTCTAAGATACGCCTACCCCGGTGTACCTGACCTAAGCCTAATACGTGGGAAGGAGTAAGTAAGTTGCAGTGTAAGTTAAGTCGTTTTTTTGCCAATAATCTGAATCAAGAATTCTCTCAAGATCTAATCAGCTCCGTACCTTGGTTTTTAGAATGAAGGAGGTCTTGTATCTCTCTCTCAGGACTCGATCTCCCGGCAACCCACAATGGTGACTGGAAACACCGGAGCTGGAATTTCTGGGCAGGAGAAAAGACAGCGTCTCTCTCAGTGTGTCAAACGGGAGGGTCGGCTTCCTTCAGCACTCGCATCAGCTGGGAGTCGGGCAAGTAGATAGCCGCTCTGCTCCAAACCACTGTGTGTTTGCTTAAGGCAACGTTGGTATATTTATACCTGAAAGGTGCCAAGTTTGACGTAAGGTTGGACATAAGACGTCACTAAGAACTAACAGTTCTTTCTGGACTCCAGG
The DNA here is from genome assembly GCF_964263255.1 of Lissotriton vulgaris. NCBI lineage: Eukaryota > Metazoa > Chordata > Amphibia > Caudata > Salamandridae > Lissotriton > Lissotriton vulgaris. The sequence goes on from NW_028244793.1 coordinate 187,495, forward strand.
AGTTCTTGTGCAAATCAAAACAAAAGCAGGGGGAATTCCCAGGCTGCTGGAGGCTTGGTTTGTTTAAAGAACATGTTGTACTTTCTAGGAGTCTATGGGAGTAGCCTTGCCGTATTTGGACTGCATGGGCTATGACTAAATATGGACATGAGTCTTATAATAATACTGGATTTTGTAGAGCGCGAACAGCTACCTCGCTAGGAGGTGTCCCGGCGCTAGTAGAACACAGATGACCTGGGGCTAGAAAGATAGGAAAGCTAGCGGGGTAGGGAAAAAAGCCAGGTTTTCAACAGTCTCTTGAAGCAGGGTTCAGAGGAAGCCTGTTGAATTTCCTGTGGCAGGGTGTTCCACAGAGCGGAAACGTTTCCCGAGAAAGTCCGACCGCCTAGTCGAGCCTTTTTTGTGCGTGGGACTGCCAATTGAACACGGCAATTGGACCGCAGTGCGCGGGTTTGGGAGTATCTTGGGAGGCGGTTTTTCAGGTATTCTGGGCAGGAGCCATGCAGAGATCTAAACGCCAGCGTCAGTGCTTTAAATTTTATTCTGCTGGCGACTGGCAGCCAGTGCAGGGATCGAAGATGCGGAGAGACTGACTGCTTGAGTGGAATTCGCAGTAACAGTCTCGCAGCCGCATTTTGAACTACCTGAAGCTTTTGTGTCAGGTATTTTGGTAAGCCCAGGTAGAGTCCGTTGGCATAATCCAGCCGTGAGGTAACAGTAGCATGGATAACCGTTTTTCGGCAGCTCTCCGGGAGGAGTCTCAGGATTTTTCGGAGATTTCTCAACTTGCTCAGGCAGCAGCCGGCAACTTGTTGGATATGGGAGGTAAAGGACATGCTATCATCCCATCTCACTCCAAGATTTTTTGCCGTGTGACTGGGTGAGGGGGCAGGGCCCATCTCCGTCGGCCACCAAAGTTCTGTGGCAGGGGTAGGACCCTTGCAAAAAAAGATAACTTCGGTCTTATTGGCATTTAGCTTTAGCTTATTTGCGTTCATCCAATGTGCTATGTCTTGGAGACAGCCTTTGAAATTTGAAAAGGACTCTTGCGTCATCTCAGAGTACGGGAATACCAACTGGGTGTCGTCGGCATACGAGATTGCCTTGACACCCCAGTTGGCAATAAGCGTAAAGAGAGGAGCAAGGTAGATGTTGAACAAAAGGGGGCTGAGGGCTGACCCTTGCGGAACTCCACAGCTAAGGGTCTTGGGTGCCGAAGAAATCGTCCCAAGTGCCACCTTCTGAGTTCTCTGGGATAGATAAGAGTGTATCCAGCCCAGCGCCCTATCCTGAATGCCTATCTCTGCCAGCCGGCTAAGTAGTCTGGCGTGGTCCACCGTATCGAAGGCGGCCGATAGATCCAGGAGTACCAGCATTGCTGAGTTACCTGCATCCATCGACCACCTTACTGACTCGGCTACCTCAATAAGTGCTGTTTCCGTGCTAAAGCCGGGTCGGAAGCCAGACTGTGTTTCATGTAGGATTTTGTTAACTTCTACAGATTTACTCAGTTGGCGCTGTATGACTTTCTCCAACATTTTTCCCGGGGCAGCTAATAGAGATATTGGGCGGAGATTAGTGAGGTCTTCTGGATCCACATTAGGTTTTTTCTTTAGGGGTAAAAGAGTAGCATGTTTCCAGACATCCGGAAATGTGCCCGAAGAAAAGGAAGAGTTCCAGATATGTTGAAGTATGGGGGCTACAAAGTCAGCTATAGAGCTCCATAATTTTGCTGGGCAAGGGTCGTCAGGGGAGCCAGATTTACATCGGATGAGTTCTTGCCTTACTTCACTCAGGGGAATGTTCATGAACTGGGTGAAGGTCTCACCTGGCTCGCCATTACTCGCAAGGTCCTGTTTAACTGTTTTTATTACTGGTCCAAAAGAGTCGTACACCTTTTTAAGGATATGTTTTGTTATAACCACACAAGGGCATGAATCAGGAATATTTAATTAGGGTCCTAGATACATTCACAACAAGACAGAGAGCCTTTATGGTATGCCTCCCCTCAGTGTCAGCAGCGTCACTCTGAGTCCCTGCCTGACACCCTGCTCTCATGTCTTATGTTGCCTTTCAGCCAATCTAGCTCAGAAGGATCACCAGAGGCCCGCTCCGATGCAGAATATCATGCCAACCACAGGCTCAACTCCAGCAACAGTTTCACAGGGCTCCCTGGAGCCAAAACACAACCCAGGGGTCTTACTCTCACCATCCACAGCTGCTGCTCCGGCAAGGACTCACCCCCACCCCAGTGCAGGTTAGAGGCAGAGGTCAAGTCGGGATTGCGCATGGAAAGCCTAACACCCTACAGGCCACTCCGACTAAACTATGGGCTGAGTTCATCCACGGGCTCCAACAGGCCTCTGCAATGGCTGGCTGCCATCCAGTCACTAGCGGTAGGCTCTGGTCCTACCTCAGCCCCCAATCGCCGGCAGGGCTTCTGTGTCCGGCACTTGTATATTATCAGGACAGGATGATGCTCACCTGAGAGGACCCACTCCGGGCCCCTCCAATACTGACACAGGTCACGCCCGCCTTCTGACTTCAGCAGCCCTCAGCCACATTCGTCCACCAACTCCACTCCCTGTGGCGTGTTTAGGCTTTGCCATGGTCTTCAGCCTTTAGTTGGGCACATGCACACCTCGTTGGTGCTGTTAGCAGGAGTTATGCTGCTAGATTACTGTCTGTGTATAAGGATAGTGCAGGATTATCGTGCTTGGTCCGGGAGCTCCACAGAGGCACATCTAGTCTGCCATCTCAACAGGCCACGCCCCTAAATGAATGTATTTTTCTGTCCCAATGCAGAATCAGTTAGAAGGCTCAAACAGATAGCAATCTGCATTACATATAATATGGAGTATAAAGGCTGCATTGAATTCACCATATACCCTCATTTCTGTGATTTCTATACTGACGAGTGCTGTGAATTGATGAGTGCTCTCAGTTGAGCTGTTCTGTGCTCTTTAGTCGCTCTAAAACTATTAGTTCTACTTATATATTTGCCAAATTTCCCAGAGTTTTGTTTTTAATAATTTGGTCATCCTACCCTTCATCCATTGTGTGATATGAGTTAACCCACTAGAGTGCAATTTGTAGTAAATACTTTCTCACATTCATTTCATTCTAGTGGTTTCTGTCCGGTGTGAACTTTCATGTTACATAATATATTCCTTTCTAATGAATGTCTTGTCAGAGTCAGAAAACTCATGTTTTGTGCCTGGTGGGCAAACTGAGCCTTGTCACATTCAAACACATTCATTAGGTTTCTCTCCGGCATGGGCATTCTAATGTACTAGTATGTTTCCTTTTATAATTAAATCTTGATCACATTTGGTACATTCGCATGGTTTCTCCCCAGTGTTGGTGTCCTGCTATTGCATTAGCTTATAATTTCTAAATCACATTGTCACATTCAGCAAGTTCATATGGTTCCTTCCCCTTGTGGAGATTCAGATGTTTATTTAGTGATGAGTTTGTAATGAAAGTCTTTTCACATTCAGTAAATTTATTATGGTTCTCACCAGTGTCAGATTTCAAATGATATTATCGCCCAGGCTATGTAATGTATGCTGCGTCACATTTAGTACACTGATGTGGCTTTGCCCTGTGGAAAATGTCAAATCAGAAAACTGTCTTCCTTTTGGTGAATAAATGACTTGTCACATTAGGGCTCATTCCGATCAGCGGAGTGGTTTCCACTCCGTATGAACCTACCAATCTAAAAATAGTCCTCACCTTTCAACAAATGCTTTGTCAGATTGAGTACATTGATAGAATTTCGCCCTGGTATGAATTCACATGGTTTCTCTTCTGTTTGGGTTCCATGATATTGCAGTGTTGTTTCTAATGAATGCCCTGTCACACCGATTACAAGCAAATGGTTACTTCCTGGTGTGGACTTTCTGAGATGGTTCTAATAGGTGCTTTAAATTGAATGCCTTGTCCTATTCAGTAGATCAATAGGGTCTTTCCCGTGGACTTTCTGATGCTGCATTAGGATGTTCTTTGCAACAAATGTCTTGTAACATTCTGAACATTCATATAGCTTCTCCCCAGTGTGGACTTTCAGAAGTAGCATTAGGCAGTCCCTTGGAAAACCCTTCTCACATTCACTTCAATCGTATTGTTTCTCGCCAGTGTGGATTTTCTGATGTTGCACTAGCTTGTGCTTTAAAGTGAATGCCTTTTCACATTCAGTACATTTATATAGTTTCTCTCCTGTGTGGACGTTCAGATGTTGCATTAGGTGTGTCTTTCTTCTAAATGCCTTGCCACATTCAATACATTGATATGGTCGCTCTCCTGTGTGGGTTTTCTGATGTTCCAGTAAGTGGTCTTTTCTACTGTATGCCTTGTCACATTCAGTGCATTTATATGGTTTCTCTCCAGTGTGGGTATTCTGATGTACCATTAAGTGTTGTTTTCTGAAGAATGCTTTGTCACACTCACTACAACAATAGCGTTTCTTTCCGGTATGGATTTCCTGATGTTGTTCTAGCTGGTGCTTTAGAGTGTATGCTTTGTCACATTCAGTACATTTATACGGTGTCTCTCCAGTGTGAACTTTCTGATGTCGCGTTAGGCTTCCCTTTGCAAAAAATGACTTGTCACATTCATTGAATTGATATTTCTTCCCAGTGTGGGTTTCTTGATGTTGCATTAACCGCTGTTTTTCAATAAATGCATTCTCACATTCACTACAGCCAAATGATATCTTTCCAGTGTGTCTTTTCTGATGTATTATAAGGGTGTGCTTTGCAGTGAATGCCTTGCCACAGTCAGAGCAATCATATGGTTTCTCTCCAGTGTGAGTTTTCTGATGTTGCTTTAATTCCCCTTTTGTAACAAATGCCTTCTCACATTCACTACAACCATATGGTTTCTCTCCAGAGTGGAATTTCTGATGCTGTTTTAATTGCAATTTTGTAAAAAAAATGCCTTCTTACATTCACCACAACGGTATGGTTTCTCCCCAGAGTGGAATTTCTGATGTTGTTTTAATTGCAATTTTGTAACAAATGCCTTTTCACATTCTCTACAAGCAAATGGTTTCTCTCCGGTGTGGATTCTCTGATGTTCAAGAGATAGGTTTTTGTAAAGAAGGTTTTCTCACATTCACTAGAACCATATGGTTTCTCCCCGGAGTGGATTTTCTGATGTTGCAAGAGATAGCTTTTTGCAATGAATGCCCTGTCACATTCAGTGCATTCATATGGTTTCTCTCCAGTATGGCATCTCTGATGTAGAATAAGGGCTCCTTTTGTATTGAAAGCCTTGTCACATTCAGTGCATTTAAATGGTTTCTCTCCAGTGTGGACTCTCTGATGTCGTATTAGTTCTCTGTTAGTAATGAATGCCTTGTCACATTCACTGCAACTGTATGGTTTATTTCCAGTATGGATTTTCTGATGTTGGTTTAACAGTGCTTTTGTGAAGAATGTCTTGTCACATGCAGCACATTCATATGTTTTTTCCCCATTGTGGACTGCATAATGTCGATGTACCTCTCCCCTTGTAACAAATGCCTTGTTACATTCAGTACATTTATATGGTTTCTCCCCTGTGTGGACTGTATGATGTCGTATTAGCTCTTTTTTTATAATGAATGCCTTGTCACATTCTGTACATTTATATGGTTTCTCTCCAGTGTGGATTTTCAAATGTCGCATTAGGGATTCCTTTTCAACGAATGCCTTGTCACATTCAGTACATTTATATGGCTTCTCTTCAGTATGCATTTTCCAATGTTGCATCAGGTTTGCCTTTGCAGCAAATGCCTGGTCACATTCTGTACATTTAAATGGTTTCTCCCCAGGGTGTATATTCAGATGCTGCATTAGGTTTGTGTTTGAAATGAATGCCTTTTCACATTCAGTACATTTATATGGTTTCTCTTCAGTGTGAATTTTCAGATGATGCATTAGAGCTCCCTGAGCAACAAATGCCTTGTCACATTCACTACAACAAAAGGGTTTCACTCCAGTGTGGAATTTCTGATGTTGCTTTAACAACTCTTTTCTATAGAATGCCTTGTCACATTCTGTACATTTATAGGGCTTCTCTCCAGTGTGAATTTTCAGAAGTCGCATTAAGTTTGCCTTTGTAATGAATAACTTGTCACATTCTCTACATTCATGGGGCTTTTTCCCAATGTGGATGTTTTGTTGTCGTATTAAGTCTATCTTTGCAATGAATTCTGGATTACATTCAGTTAGGTTAAAAGGTTTCCCATCAGCATGACCATTCTGATATGCCTGCAAGTTCCCTTTTGTAGTGAATTTGTTTTCCTCAGCATGGCTTGCCTGTTGTACCGGTAGGTGCCCTTTTGCATGCATTGCCTTTTGACATTCAGTACATTCATATAACTTCTTCCTGGTAACAAGACTCCTTTGATTGAATGTCTGCCCACATTCCCTACATTTACATGTTCTAAGTCTTGCTTGGGCGACCATGTGTAATTTTAGATGGCCAGTGGCCCTGAATGTTTTATCACATTCTGAATACTTATGTCTTTCCATTGTGTGTGCTTTATGTTCAAATCCTACTTATAATAAATACATATTGTCTTTCTTCTATGCTGACTTCATCCACTCTTTATAGAATGCTATAAGAAACAACTTTGAGTGTTTTAGTACATTTAGAAAGTTCTCTATTCCCTAGTGTCTCTCACGTTAGTCTTTTCAAGCAGAGTATTTGTTTTCATGCTACTTCAGTGTATAGATTAAGACATCTTTTTATTTTTTTAACAGATCTTCATTGGAAGAATTTTCAATGCCCTGCCTTGCAGACTTTTGCTTTAAAAAAATATATCCTAATGTCCTTTCCATCTTCCATTCCTAAAGCATTCCTTTCACCTGCAACAAAAAAAGCAAGTCAATATAAAGAAACTCTAATTATGACCTAATGCTATCTAGAAAGACTTATACTTCACATTTAAAACAAAGTGAAAGAAACTCTGCAATACAGTTAGTCTTTCCTGTTTTCAGTTTTTGATCTGAACTGCAGAGGGGGTTTGACAGTATAAAATCTGTGGTTATTAGTGTTTAGGTGTTTTTAAGCAGTACAAATTTATTTGCACAGTTTCTATCTAGTCCTTTTAGATTAGAGATCACCAACCTTTTGTGTACTTAGAGCTACTCATGTTCAATTAAAATCATTGTGAGCTACTATTATTTGCGTTGAAATAGTAAAAACATCAGGAAAGATCACAGTGCCCCCCATGCAAGATTACTCACAGTGATCACTTCAGTACATCCGGCAAGACTGAGAGCAGTAATGTAAAAAAACCTTTTCAGATTGGAATGCCTCTATACGGTTAATATGCAAAAACAACAAGTGATGGACCGAATGTGGATCAATGTCACACACTCCCCCAGTCATACGATCTGGGCCCAAATCCATCGTTTTTTTGCACTCCACACCACCCTGGGTTAGACAATGGCGATATGCAAATCAGCTCTGACCCTGTTGCCCCATGGGAACAGTCCAGTCCGAACTACAAAAGCCATGTCCTTCCCAGAACGGAATCAAGCATCCGAGGACCGGACCGGTTTCGAGGTAACACCTCTCATCAGCCCGGCTAGCTTGACTCCAAGTGGTGTGGAGTGCCTGGGACCCACGTCTGGGCATCCCCAGCGCACTTAGGGCGGCAATTGCAAAAACAACAAGTGATGGACCGAATGTGGATCAATGTCACACACTCCCCCAGTCATACGATCTGGGCCCAAATCCATCGTTTTTTTGCACTCCACATCACCCTGGGTTAGACAATGGCGATATGCAAATCAGCTCTGACCCTGTTGCCCCATGGGAACAGTCCAGTCCGAACTACAAAAGCCATGTCCTTCCCAGAACGGAATCAAGCATCCGAGGACCGGACCGGTTTCGAGGTAACACCTCTCATCAGCCCGGCTAGATTGACTCCAAGTGGTGTGGAGTGCCTGGGACCCACGTCTGGGCATCCCCAGCGCACTTAGGGCGGCAATTGCAAAAACAACAAGTGATGGACCGAATGTGGATCAATGTCACACACTCCCCCAGTCATACGATCTGGGCCCAAATCCATCGTTTTTTTGCACTCCACACCACCCTGGGTTAGACAATGGCGATATGCAAATCAGCTCTGAGTGTGTGACATTGATCCACATTCGGTCCATCACCTGTTGTTTTTCCATATTCCGCCCTAAGTGCGCTGGGGATGCCCAGACGTGGGTCCCAGGCACTCCACACCACTGGAGTCAAGCTAGCCGGGCTGATGAGAGGTGTTACCTCGAAACCGGTCCGGTCCTCGGATGCTTGATTCCGTTCTGGGAAGGACATGGCTTTTGTAGTTCGGACTGGACTGTTCCCATGGGGCACAGGGTCAGAGCTGATTTGCATATCGCCATTGTCTAACCCAGGGTGGTGTGGAGTGCAAAAAAACGATGGATTTGGGCCCAGATCTTTGGACTGGGGTGAGTGTGTGACATTGATCCACATTTGGTCCATCACCTGTTGTTTTTGCATATTCCGCCCTAAGTGCGCTGGGGATGCCCAGACGTGGGTCCCAGGCACTCCTCACCACTGGAGTCAAGCTAGCCGGGCTGATGAGAGGTGTTACCTCGAAACCGGTCCGGTCCTCGGATGCTTGATTCCGTTCTGGGAAGGACATGGCTTGTGTAGTTCGGACTGGACTGTTCCCATGGGGCACAGGGTCAGAGCTGATTTGCATATCGCCATTGTCTAACCCAGGGTGGTGTGGAGTGCAAAAAAACGATGGATTTGGGCCCAGATCTTTGGACTGGGGTGAGTGTGTGACATTGATCCACATTCGGTCCATCACCTGTTGTTTTTGCATATTCCGCCCTAAGTGCGCTGGGGATGCCCAGACGTGGGTCCCAGGCACTCCACACCACTGGAGTCAAGCTAGCCGGGCTGATGAGAGGTGTTACCTCGAAACCGGTCCGGTCCTCGGATGCTTGATTCCGTTCTGGGAAGGACATGGCTTTTGTAGTTCGGACTGGACTGTTCCCATGGGGCACAGGGTCAGAGCTGATTTGCATATCGCCATTGTCTAACCCAGGGTGGTGTGGAGTGCAAAAAAACGATGGATTTGGGCCCAGATCTTTGGACTGGGGTGAGTGTGTGACATTGATCCACATTCGGTCCATCACCTGTTGTTTTTGCATATTCCGCCCTAAGTGCGCTGGGGATGCCCAGACGTGGGTCCCAGGCACTCCACACCACTGGAGTCAAGCTAGCGGGGCTGATGAGGGGTGTTACCTCGAAACCGGTCCGGTCCTCGGATGCTTGATTCCGTTCTGGGAAGGACATGGCTTTTGTAGTTCGGACTGGACTGTTCCCATGGGGCACAGGGTCAGAGCTGATTTGCATATCGCCATTGTCTAACCCAGGGTGGTGTGGAGTGCAAAAAAACGATGGATTTGGGCCCAGATCTTTGGACTGGGGTGAGTGTGTGACATTGATCCACATTCGGTCCATCACCTGTTGTTTTTGCATATTCCGCCCTAAGTGCGCTGGGGATGCCCAGACGTGGGTCCCAGGCACTCCACACCACTGGAGTCAAGCTAGCCGGGCTGATGAGAGGTGTTACCTCGAAACCGGTCCGGTCCTCGGATGCTTGATTCCGTTCTGGGAAGGACATGGCTTTTGTAGTTCGGACTGGACTGTTCCCATGGGGCACAGGGTCAGAGCTGATTTGCATATCGCCATTGTCTAACCCAGGGTGGTGTGGAGTGCAAAAAAACGATGGATTTGGGCCCAGATCTTTGGACTGGGGTGAGTGTGTGACATTGATCCACATTCGGTCCATCACCTGTTGTTTTTGCATATTCCGCCCTAAGTGCGCTGGGGATGCCCAGACGTGGGTCCCAGGCACTCCACACCACTGGAGTCAAGCTAGCCGGGCTGATGAGAGGTGTTACCTCGAAACCGGTCCGGTCCTCGGATGCTTGATTCCGTTCTGGGAAGGACATGGCTTTTGTAGTTCGGACTGGACTGTTCCCATGGGGCACAGGGTCAGAGCTGATTTGCATATCGCCATTGTCTAACCCAGGGTGGTGTGGAGTGCAAAAAAACGATGGATTTGGGCCCAGATCTTTGGACTGGGGTGAGTGTGTGACATTGATCCACATTCGGTCCATCACCTGTTGTTTTTGCATATTCCGCCCTAAGTGCGCTGGGGATGCCCAGACGTGGGTCCCAGGCACTCCACACCACTGGAGTCAAGCTAGCCGGGCTGATGAGAGGTGTTACCTCGAAACCGGTCCGGTCCTCGGATGCTTGATTCCGTTCTGGGAAGGACATGGCTTTTGTAGTTCGGACTGGACTGTTCCCATGGGGCACAGGGTCAGAGCTGATTTGCATATCGCCATTGTCTAACCCAGGGTGGTGTGGAGTGCAAAAAAACGATGGATTTGGGCCCAGATCTTTGGACTGGGGTGAGTGTGTGACATTGATCCACATTCGGTCCATCACCTGTTGTTTTTGCATATTCCGCCCTAAGTGCGCTGGGGATGCCCAGACGTGGGTCCCAGGCACTCCACACCACTGGAGTCAAGCTAGCCGGGCTGATGAGAGGTGTTACCTCGAAACCGGTCCGGTCCTCGGATGCTTGATTCCGTTCTGGGAAGGACATGGCTTTTGTAGTTCGGACTGGACTGTTCCCATGGGGCACAGGGTCAGAGCTGATTTGCATATCGCCATTGTCTAACCCAGGGTGGTGTGGAGTGCAAAAAAACGATGGATTTGGGCCCAGATCTTTGGACTGGGGTGAGTGTGTGACATTGATCCACATTCGGTCCATCACCTGTTGTTTTTGCATATTCCGCCCTAAGTGCGCTGGGGATGCCCAGACGTGGGTCCCAGGCACTCCACACCACTGGAGTCAAGCTAGCCGGGCTGATGAGAGGTGTTACCTCGAAACCGGTCCGGTCCTCGGATGCTTGATTCCGTTCTGGGAAGGACATGGCTTTTGTAGTTCGGACTGGACTGTTCCCATGGGGCACAGGGTCAGAGCTGATTTGCATATCGCCATTGTCTAACCCAGGGTGGTGTGGAGTGCAAAAAAACGATGGATTTGGGCCCAGATCTTTGGACTGGGGTGAGTGTGTGACATTGATCCACATTCGGTCCATCACCTGTTGTTTTTGCATATTCCGCCCTAAGTGCGCTGGGGATGCCCAGACGTGGGTCCCAGGCACTCCACACCACTGGAGTCAAGCTAGCCGGGCTGATGAGAGGTGTTACCTCGAAACCGGTCCGGTCCTCGGATGCTTGATTCCGTTCTGGGAAGGACATGGCTTTTGTAGTTCGGACTGGACTGTTCCCATGGGGCACAGGGTCAGAGCTGATTTGCATATCGCCATTGTCTAACCCAGGGTGGTGTGGAGTGCAAAAAAACGATGGATTTGGGCCCAGATCTTTGGACTGGGGTGAGTGTGTGACATTGATCCACATTCGGTCCATCACCTGTTGTTTTTGCATATTCCGCCCTAAGTGCGCTGGGGATGCCCAGACGTGGGTCCCAGGCACTCCACACCACTGGAGTCAAGCTAGCCGGGCTGATGAGAGGTGTTACCTCGAAACCGGTCCGGTCCTCGGATGCTTGATTCCGTTCTGGGAAGGACATGGCTTTTGTAGTTCGGACTGGACTGTTCCCATGGGGCACAGGGTCAGAGCTGATTTGCATATCGCCATTGTCTAACCCAGGGTGGTGTGGAGTGCAAAAAAACGATGGATTTGGGCCCAGATCTTTGGACTGGGGTGAGTGTGTGACATTGATCCACATTCGGTCCATCACCTGTTGTTTTTGCATATTCCGCCCTAAGTGCGCTGGGGATGCCCAGACGTGGGTCCCAGGCACTCCACACCACTGGAGTCAAGCTAGCCGGGCTGATGAGAGGTGTTACCTCGAAACCAGTCCGGTCCTCGGATGCTTGATTCCGTTCTGGGAAGGACATGGCTTTTGTAGTTCGGACTGGACTGTTCCCATGGGGCACAGGGTCAGAGCTGATTTGCATATCGCCATTGTCTAACCCAGGGTGGTGTGGAGTGCAAAAAAACGATGGATTTGGGCCCAGATCTTTGGACTGGGGTGAGTGTGTGACATTGATCCACATTCGGTCCATCACCTGTTGTTTTTGCATATTCCGCCCTAAGTGCGCTGGGGATGCCCAGACGTGGGTCCCAGGCACTCCACACCACTGGAGTCAAGCTAGCCGGGCTGATGAGAGGTGTTACCTCGAAACCGGTCCGGTCCTCGATGCTTGATTCCGTTCTGGGAAGGACATGGCTTTTGTAGTTCGGACTGGACTGTTCCCATGGGGCACAGGGTCAGAGCTGATTTGCATATCGCCATTGTCTAACCCAGGGTGGTGTGGAGTGCAAAAAAACGATGGATTTGGGCCCAGATCTTTGGACTGGGGTGAGTGTGTGACATTGATCCACATTCGGTCCATCACCTGTTGTTTTTGCATATTCCGCCCTAAGTGCGCTGGGGATGCCCAGACGTGGGTCCCAGGCACTCCACACCACTGGAGTCAAGCTAGCCGGGCTGATGAGAGGTGTTACCTCGAAACCGGTCCGGTCCTCGGATGCTTGATTCCCGTTCTGGGAAGGACATGGCTTTTGTAGTTCGGACTGGACTGTTCCCATGGGGCACAGGGTCAGAGCTGATTTGCATATCGCCATTGTCTAACCCAGGGTGGTGTGGAGTGCAAAAAAACGATGGATTTGGGCCCAGATCTTTGGACTGGGGTGAGTGTGTGACATTGATCCACATTCGGTCCATCACCTGTTGTTTTTGCATATTCCGCCCTAAGTGCGCTGGGGATGCCCAGACGTGGGTCCCAGGCACTCCACACCACTGGAGTCAAGCTAGCCGGGCTGATGAGAGGTGTTACCTCGAAACCGGTCCGGTCCTCGGATGCTTGATTCCGTTCTGGGAAGGACATGGCTTTTGTAGTTCGGACTGGACTGTTCCCATGGGGCACAGGGTCAGAGCTGATTTGCATATCGCCATTGTCTAACCCAGGGTGGTGTGGAGTGCAAAAAAACGATGGATTTGGGCCCAGATCTTTGGACTGGGGTGAGTGTGTGACATTGATCCACATTCGGTCCATCACCTGTTGTTTTTGCATATTCCGCCCTAAGTGCGCTGGGGATGCCCAGACGTGGGTCCCAGGCACTCCACACCACTGGAGTCAAGCTAGCCGGGCTGATGAGAGGTGTTACCTCGAAACCGGTCCGGTCCTCGGATGCTTGATTCCGTTCTGGGAAGGACATGGCTTTTGTAGTTCGGACTGGACTGTTCCCATGGGGCACAGGGTCAGAGCTGATTTGCATATCGCCATTGTCTAACCCAGGGTGGTGTGGAGTGCAAAAAAACGATGGATTTGGGCCCAGATCTTTGGACTGGGGTGAGTGTGTGACATTGATCCACATTCGGTCCATCACCTGTTGTTTTTGCATATTCCGCCCTAAGTGCGCTGGGGATGCCCAGACGTGGGTCCCAGGCACTCCACACCACTGGAGTCAAGCTAGCCGGGCTGATGAGAGGTGTTACCTCGAAACCGGTCCGGTCCTCGGATGCTTGATTCCGTTCTGGGAAGGACATGGCTTTTGTAGTTCGGACTGGACTGTTCCCATGGGGCACAGGGTCAGAGCTTGTGAGAAGTTGGCCTGATATGTAGTGTTTCCAATTCTGGAACCACTGGGTATCAGTCCAAACAAACCCCAAAGATGTCAGGTTGTAAGTCAACCTTGTAGACAAGCTATCCTAGTGGTAGCATGGACTAAGCAGCCTTAAAGGCTTAACTTAAGAGGTCGTGTTAAGCGAGCTTGTTTTACCACATACAATCCTGTAATCAAATGAAAGGACACCACACAAGTATATATTATAAAAATATATGTATTTATTACTAAATTACTCCCCAGTACTCTTTATGAGGAAAGGGGCACAAGCGTTAAATCAAAAGCACTGTTAAACATATAAAGTTGGCACAATTATGGCTGAGGGCGGGGGGCCACTCAGACCATATACTAAAAAAATGGTATAAGTAACACTTATCGAACAATGGTTAGGCCTAGGGCCTAGAGATTCGCTGGGAGCAGTCAGGACAAGCAATGAAGAAGTCGGGAGTAGCCCACAGGAGACGGGTGCAGCACGGAAAGTGCGGCGCGCACCAATGCACTGTCAATGGTGCGTAAAAGTTAGTTAAAGTGAATAAAAAGATACTTCCGCTGAACCTAGGAACACAAAACTTTAGACACAGACCCTAGAGGTGTGTACCAGTGTAAAGACACCGGCGTTGCAAAGTTACCTCACCCACAGGCCGTGGGTGCACAGGGTCGAAGTGGCGTCGGGTTCTGTCACGCAGGTTCTGGGTGCTTGGAGCTGTTGCAGCTGCAGGCGCTGTGAAGCAGAAGTGTCCGGTGCGATCCAAGGGTGGATCGATGTAGAAAAGTACCTGAAAGCAGAGGGGACAGAGTCTGGGTCACTCAGCAGTGACCAGGGTGGAACCAGGACGGAACCAGGCAATGTCGGGCGCAATCAGGCGGTTGTCGATAGGCTTCTCTCCGCTGTCACGTGGGCTCTGGGGCATCTGCGACGTCCAGGAGCAGGTCACGATCTGTCCCACGTAGGCTCTCGCCGTCAGCACCGTCGGCTTGAAGATTGTAGCAAACAGCACTTGGCAAAAGCAATCCACGCGGAACCGGGAGATTGCTTATCACTCGAACCAGGAGGGTCAGAGTGGGTGCTCCTTTTCACAGGAGCTGGTGCAGATCTGGAGCAACCAGAAAAGCAAGTCGGATTTCAAAGTTCGTCGGCACAGGGGCCACAAGCCAGCTGGCAAGTGACCGGGCCAACGCGTCGAGCGTACACAAGCAGAAGGGCCCCACGCAGCACTCAGCGAGTGTGGAGGGGTGAGCTTTGGTGCAAGTGGAGCTCGGGGCTGGGGCTTCTCAAACCCCGGTGTACAGCTTCGAGGGTCACTCGTGGGCCGCACGGTCAGCGTCTCGTGGCCTTTTCAAGATGGCGTGCCCCACGCTTCCGGTCGCCTCCACGGGTCTCAGCTCTGCAGGGACTGTGGATCGGGCAGGTAGAAGGCAGGCAAGCTTGATCTCGTCGATCTCTGTCGCTCGAGTTCCGGCGGGAACTGCAACAAAGCAAGGGTCGAGGGCTGGATGGTGCCTGTTTGCACAGGGTGGTCACTCCTTGACCACAAGGGAGATTCTTCAGTCTTCTCACGTCGTGTAGAAAGTCGAAGGGTCCAGATTTCGTTTCTTATGTTTCTTCAGGATGATCTGAGGTCCGTTGGGACTGCTCCCCCTCTTATTCGAATCTAGGGGGTTGGACATCCTGCTAGGTCCCCTCCTATGGGTGGGACCCAGGAAGGGGGTGGTTACACCCCTCTCCTTTGATCCTGGCCGCGCTGGGACAGGGGCTGGGAGGCCCCAGAACCGGTTTGGCCGGATCCTGCAAGGGGCAGCCTTGTGCTCCCCAGGCAGTGTCTGGTTTCATTGAAACCTCCCTACTCCAATCCACTATCTCCTGTCTGGGGTGGTTTGACACCGCCCTGTGACAGGAAACTCTTTGTCCAGGCCTCCTCTGCCGGGTTTCGGTCAGCAGCAGGAGGTCAGACCCGTGTCTGTGGCAGGGGCATCCATTTTGTGGATCTGAGGCTCATTTTAAATCAACCGCGTTTCAGTAAAGTAACATGTCTTCTCCCTCTAGAAGGGTGGAATGCTATCCCCGTCGCCAGAACTGGCGAGGGGATAGTATTCCAATTCGTATGACACCTTACACGACATGTTTTGATAAAGCCAAACCAAAGTTGCTATATAACCGCGAGGATTATAATGCGCTTAAGAGTATATGGTATGGCGTTATCCCGGATCAGCTTAGGGAGTTGTTCCCGACAGCTGCAGACAGGCTCAGCTCATGCCAGAGCACCATCTCACATAAAACCACGCACTCTGCCTCCAGGATTGATGAGGCCTTCCATAGGAGTGGCTTACAGGCTATATATGTGTCCAGATATAGGTTTAGATATAGGTATACTATATCTAAGCAAGGGGTGATTACACCCACTTGCCCCAGCTGAGTGTTCAGCCAGTTGTGTCAATTTAAGAACCAGCCAGGGGTGGCAAAAGCTATGCTTCAGCCCCTGGTAGGCCTTGGTGGCACCTATGCCCTGGGCACCTATAGTGCATGGTACAGGGGCTGACAAGGAGTCCATTTCCAATTGTGGTATGTACCTATAGCACATGTATTACAAATTTAGAGAGAGAACAGCAGGCTGGGGGTCTGATTAGCAGGCCCACAGCCTCAGTAAGTCGAAAACCAGTGAAGCAAAAAGCAAAAATTGGGGTGACCATAGGATAGCAGACCCTACTCTCCTACATAACCCCCCCCCAAACGCAGGGACATTAAACTTAACCTTGACCAGATAAGTCTTCATGTTCTAAGTGGAAGTACCTGGAGAGACCATCTGCATTACCATGGTCAGTCCCTGGGCGGTGCTCCACTGTAAAGTCCATCCCCTGTAGGGAAATGGACCACCTGAGCAGTTTGGGATTTTCACCCTTCATCTGATTTAGCCACAAGAGGGGCTTATGGTCTGTCTGAATTAGGAAGTGAGTACCAAACAAGTATGGCCTCAGCTTCTTCAGGGCCCAAACCACAGCAAAGGCCTCCCTCTCAATAGCTGACCAACGTTTCTCCCTGGGGGTCAGCCTTCTGCTAATAAAAGCAATGGGCTGGTCTTGACCATCTTGATTAAGTTGTGAAAGCACAGCTCCCACCCCCAACTCAGAAGCATCTGTCTGTACAATGAACTGTTTGGAGTAGTCAGGACTCTTCAGGATAGGTGCAGAGCACATGGCCTTCTTCAGGTCATCAAATGCCTTTTGACAGCTAACTGTCCACTGAACCTTTTTGGGCATCTTCTTGGATGTCAAGTCATTCAATGGTGTCACAATGGACCCATAGTTCTTTACAAATTTTCTGTAATACCCAGTCAGGCCCAAGAAGGCTCTGACTTGTGTCTGGGTAGTTGGAGGAGTCCAGTCCTGTATGGTCTGGATCTTGCTCTCCAGTGGTTGAACTTGACCCCCACCTACTAGGTGGCCCAAGTACACAACCTTGCTCTGCCCTATCTGGCACTTAGTAGCCTTGATAGTCAGGCCTGCCTTTTGCAGGGCCTCCAGAACCTTCTTCAGGTGGATCAGGTGATCCTCCCAGGTGGAGCTAAAGACAGCAATATCATCTAGATATGCTGCGCAAAAGTCATCCAACCCAGCAAGGACTTGGTTCACCAACCTTTGGAAAGTGGCAGGTGCATTCTTCAAACCAAAGGGCATTACCACAAACTGATAATGCCCACTAGGGGTAGAGAATGCTGTTTTGGCTTTTGACTCTTCAGCTAGTCTGATTTGCCAGTAGCCAGCTGTCAAATCAAATGTGCTCAGAAACTTGGCAGAAGCCAATTTATCAATGAGCTCATCTGCTCTTGGAATGGGATGAGCATCTGTCCTAGTGACAGCATTGAGACCTCTGTAGTCCACACAAAACCTCATTTCTCTCTTCCCATCTTTGGTATGAGGTTTTGGCACAAGGACCACTGGGCTAGCCCATGGGCTCTCTGATGGCTCAATCACTCCAAGCTCCAACATCTTTTGCACCTCAGCCTTTATACAATCCCTGACATGGTCAGGTTGCCTGTAGATCTTATTCTTCACAGGCAGATTGTCACCAGTATCCACCTCATGGGTGCACCAGTTAGTCTGACTGGGTGTGAGTGAAAACAATTGTCTGTGGGCCTGCAACACCTGTCTGCAGTCCACCTGTTGCTGCTCAGTGAGGCTGCCTGCCAAGGCTACTCCATCAACTGAACCATCATCAGGGTTCTGGGAAAGCAGGTCTGGGAGAGGGTCACTCTCTTCCTCCTGTTCCCCATCTGTGGCCATGAGGAGACTCATGTCCTCCCTGTCAACAAATGCTTTCAAACGATTGACATGGAGCACCCTGTGGGGGCTCCTAGGGGTGCCAAAGTCAACCAGGTAGGTGACTTCTCCCTTCTTTTCAATGATAGGGTAGGGTCCAGTCCATTGGTCCTGGAGAGCTGCTGGCCCCACTGGGTCCAACACCCACACCTTCTGCCCTGGCTGGTACTCAACCAGAACAGCCTTTTGGTCATGCCAGGCTTTCTGTAATTCCTGACTGGCCTCAAGGTTTTTGGATGCTCTCTCCATGTATTCAGCCATCCTGGAGCGGAGACCAAGTACATAGTCCACAATGTCTAGTTTAGGCTTTTTGAGAGGTAACTCCCATCCTTCCTTCACCAAACTCAATGGACCCCTTACAGGGTGGCCAAACAAAAGTTCAAAAGGGCTGTAGCCAACCCCCTTCTGTGGGACCTCTCTGTAAGCAAAGAGCAAGCAGGGTAAAAGGATGTCCCATTTCCGCCTAAGCTTCTCTGGTAACCCTTTTATCATTCCCTTTAGGGTCTTGTTGAACCTTTCCACAAGCCCATTGCACTGTGGATGGTAGGGTGTGGTAAACTTATAGTTTACTCCACACTCTTTCCACATTGCTTTTAAGTATCCAGACATAAAGTTGGTACCTCTGTCTGAAAGAACCTCCTTTGGAAAGCCCACTCTTGAGAAAACTGCAATGAGGGCTTTTGCCACCACAGGAGCTGTGGTGGTCCTCAGGGGAATTGCTTCTGGGTACCTGGTGGCATGATCCACTACCACCAGTATAAATCTGTGCCCAGATGCTGTTTGAGGATCCATGGGACCCACAATGTCTATTCCAACTCTTTCAAAGGGTACCCCCACCACAGGTAGTGGTATCAGGGGGGCCTTTGTTGTGCCACCTGACTTACCACTGGCTTGGCAAGTGACACAGGAGCGACAAAACTCCTTGACATTTTCTGACATGTGAGGCCAGTGAAAGTGTGGAACAAGCCTGTCCCAAGTCTTATTCTGGCCTAAGTGTCCTGCAAGGGGAATATCATGGGCCAAGGTAAGAAGGAAGCCCCTAAACTTCAAAGGTATAACCAACCTCCTGGTTGTGCCAGGCTTGGGGTCTCTAGCCTCTGAATAAAGGAGTCCTTCATCCCAATACACTTTATGGGTACCTTGAGCATTCCCTGCAGCCTCAGCAGCAGCTTGCTGTCTGAGGGGTTCAAGTGAAGGGCAATCTAATTGGGCCTGCCCCAGGTCTGCCCTTGAGGGTCCCCCTGTCCCCAGAAACTCAACCTGATCAGGTTCAAGCTCCTCTGAGACAGTCTCCTCTTGGACTGCAGAATCAGTTTCCTGTGAAACCTGATCCTCAACCTGGGGCAAGTGGGAAGGCACAGCCTTAACCCTCTTGCTCCTTCTCTTGGGTTGTGGTTGGTCTATTGTTTCAAGATCCACCACTGGTTCAGGAAGGCACTTCTTAGCCTGAGACCTTGTCACTGCAAGGACATGAGCTGAAATCCCTAGCATTTCTGCATGAGTCCTGTACTCCACTTCTGACCAAACTGAGCTTTCAAGATCATTGCCTAACAGACAGTCTACTGGGAGGTCTGCACTCACAACAACTTTCTTTAGGCCATCTACCCCTCCCCAGGAGAAGTTCACAACAGCCACACTATGGGAAGTAGTGGAGTTGCTTGCATTGGTCACTAGGTAACTTTCACCTAGTACAATTTGTCCAGGGTCCACAAAGCCAGGTGCCACCATTGTGACACTGGCACAAGTGTCCCTGTAGGCCTGAGCCAGTTTCTCATTAATTAAGGGAGTCTGCCTATATTTGCCCAGGTTACTGGGGCTTACTGCAGTGGGCAATGATATGTCCACATCATATAGGAGAACTGCCTGTGTGGGGATTCTGACTAGGCCAGATTCCACCTCAGTACCCAGGGTCAACCCTACTAAACCCTTTGGCTGTGTACCACCACTGCTGACTGTACTAGGGGGTGCAGTTGCTTTAGGAGCTGCAGTGGTGGGGACTGGATTTTTCTTAGTGCATTCACTGCCCCAGTGTGAAACTGATTTGCAGGTATTACACCAAGGTTTCTTTGGGCCATCATTCTTCTTTTTCTTGTTTCCATTTTGGGAACCCCCCTCCTTATTGCTAGTTTGGGGGCCTGAAGACTTCTGGTCCTTTTCTTTATCTTTCTGATTCCCACCCTTCTGGTCTGTTTTCTTCTGGTCACCTTGGTTCTGGTTTTTCTGCTTAATCCTTGTTCTGACCCATTTGTCTGCCTTCTTTCCCAATTCTTGGGGAGAGGTCAAATCAGAATCAACAAGGTATTGATGCAACAGCTGGTTCTGACAGTTATTAAGGATCTGTTCTCTCATCATAAGATTGTACAATCCTGTATAGTCTGAAACTTTACTTCCCTGCAGCCAACCCTCCAGAGCCTTAGTGGCACAATCTACAAAATCAGTCCAGTCCTGAGTCTGTGCTTTTTGGGTGTCTCTGAACAACAACCTGTATTGCTCAGTGGTTAGGCCAAACCCTTCAATAAGAGCACTCTTCAGAACAGAGTAGTTTTTGGCATCCTCAGGTCTAACAGTGAGGAGCCTGTCCCTCCCTTTCTCAGAAAAGGAGTACCATAAAATTGCTGCCCACTGATCCTCAGGGACCTGCTGTACCATGCAGGCCCTCTCAAGAGCAGTCATCCATTTGTGGATATCATCCCCTTCCTTGTAGGGGGGCACAATTTTTGTCAGGTTTCTATTGTCATAGGCCCTGTCTTTTTCTTTAGGAACTTTGCTGCCACCAGTGGCATCTAAGCCACTTATTTTCTGTTCCCTAGCCAAGGTAAGTTTAGCTTGAGCTAAGGTCAGTTTAGCTTGAGCCAGAGCTACCTCCTCCCTCTCTATCTGGAGTTGGACAGCCCTCATTCTAGCCCTATGCTCTTTTCTCTGGGAGGAAGTCATTCCTCTTTGAGATTCTCTTGAGGCACTAGAAAGGTGAGAGTCCCTTGACAGAGATCTCTCCCTTCTATTACCTGGGAGAATTTGGTTATGAGATCTGGAGTGGTGCTGGCCCCCTCCATTCCCATGTAGGTCCAAGTTGGCCTGGTTAAGCCTGGCAACCTGTACCTGGTTTCCCTCCTGATCCTGATCTTCAGGCTCATCTACATCAGAGCCTTCTTCTGGGTCTTCCTCTTCCTCCTCTATTCCTTCTTGAAGATCCTCATTCTCAGGGGAGTTTATCCCTTCCTCTGTTTCTAAGGGAGGCTGACTCACCTTGTCTAGGTCATCCTTTTCTAGGAGAGCTACTAGGGAAGGAATGGTAGGGCCTCTGCCCTTTTTTAGCCCCCTGGCTGTGCACAAGGCACTCAGGTCTTTGTGGCTAAGGTTGTCATATCTGGATGTTGTCCCTATAGGATCAACTATTACAGGAGCAGAGCCTGAGGCTCTATCTGTATCAGACATGACTGCTAGTGAGGTGTAAGTGGTGCACTTACCTACACTAAGTGGTTTCCTACTGTACCTTGCTAGTGAGTTGTAGTCAGGGTGTGCTAATCCCTTTAATCTACAACTACTAAGTTCAGTAGAACTTAATATGCTAAGCTTTTGATTTATATGTACCTAGAGGTACTTGATGTGATCTTTCAATTTGATAAAGATTGCAATGGTAAAACAAACAGCAAGCTCAAATCCGCACCGCTGCACACCAATGTGAGAAGTTGGCCTGATATGTAGTGTTTCCAATTCTGGAACCACTGGGTATCAGTCCAAACAAACCCCAAAGATGTCAGGTTGTAAGTCAACCTTGTAGACAAGCTATCCTAGTGGTAGCATGGACTAAGCAGCCTTAAAGGCTTAACTTAAGAGGTCGTGTTAAGCGAGCTTGTTTTACCACATACAATCCTGTAATCAAATGAAAGGACACCACACAAGTATATATTATAAAAATATATGTATTTATTACTAAATTACTCCCCAGTACTCTTTATGAGGAAAGGGGCACAAGCGTTAAATCAAAAGCACTGTTAAACATATAAAGTTGGCACAATTATGGCTGAGGGCGGGGGGCCACTCAGACCATATACTAAAAAAATGGTATAAGTAACACTTATCGAACAATGGTTAGGCCTAGGGCCTAGAGATTCGCTGGGAGCAGTCAGGACAAGCAATGAAGAAGTCGGGAGTAGCCCACAGGAGACGGGTGCAGCACGGAAAGTGCGGCGCGCACCAATGCACTGTCAATGGTGCGTAAAAGTTAGTTAAAGTGAATAAAAAGATACTTCCGCTGAACCTAGGAACACAAAACTTTAGACACAGACCCTAGAGGTGTGTACCAGTGTAAAGACACCGGCGTTGCAAAGTTACCTCACCCACAGGCCGTGGGTGCACAGGGTCGAAGTGGCGTCGGGTTCTGTCACGCAGGTTCTGGGTGCTTGGAGCTGTTGCAGCTGCAGGCGCTGTGAAGCAGAAGTGTCCGGTGCGATCCAAGGGTGGATCGATGTAGAAAAGTACCTGAAAGCAGAGGGGACAGAGTCTGGGTCACTCAGCAGTGACCAGGGTGGAACCAGGACGGAACCAGGCAATGTCGGGCGCAATCAGGCGGTTGTCGATAGGCTTCTCTCCGCTGTCACGTGGGCTCTGGGGCATCTGCGACGTCCAGGAGCAGGTCACGATCTGTCCCACGTAGGCTCTCGCCGTCAGCACCGTCGGCTTGAAGATTGTAGCAAACAGCACTTGGCAAAAGCAATCCACGCGGAACCGGGAGATTGCTTATCACTCGAACCAGGAGGGTCAGAGTGGGTGCTCCTTTTCACAGGAGCTGGTGCAGATCTGGAGCAACCAGAAAAGCAAGTCGGATTTCAAAGTTCGTCGGCACAGGGGCCACAAGCCAGCTGGCAAGTGACCGGGCCAACGCGTCGAGCGTACACAAGCAGAAGGGCCCCACGCAGCACTCAGCGAGTGTGGAGGGGTGAGCTTTGGTGCAAGTGGAGCTCGGGGCTGGGGCTTCTCAAACCCCGGTGTACAGCTTCGAGGGTCACTCGTGGGCCGCACGGTCAGCGTCTCGTGGCCTTTTCAAGATGGCGTGCCCCACGCTTCCGGTCGCCTCCACGGGTCTCAGCTCTGCAGGGACTGTGGATCGGGCAGGTAGAAGGCAGGCAAGCTTGATCTCGTCGATCTCTGTCGCTCGAGTTCCGGCGGGAACTGCAACAAAGCAAGGGTCGAGGGCTGGATGGTGCCTGTTTGCACAGGGTGGTCACTCCTTGACCACAAGGGAGATTCTTCAGTCTTCTCACGTCGTGTAGAAAGTCGAAGGGTCCAGATTTCGTTTCTTATGTTTCTTCAGGATGATCTGAGGTCCGTTGGGACTGCTCCCCCTCTTATTCGAATCTAGGGGGTTGGACATCCTGCTAGGTCCCCTCCTATGGGTGGGACCCAGGAAGGGGGTGGTTACACCCCTCTCCTTTGATCCTGGCCGCGCTGGGACAGGGGCTGGGAGGCCCCAGAACCGGTTTGGCCGGATCCTGCAAGGGGCAGCCTTGTGCTCCCCAGGCAGTGTCTGGTTTCATTGAAACCTCCCTACTCCAATCCACTATCTCCTGTCTGGGGTGGTTTGACACCGCCCTGTGACAGGAAACTCTTTGTCCAGGCCTCCTCTGCCGGGTTTCGGTCAGCAGCAGGAGGTCAGACCCGTGTCTGTGGCAGGGGCATCCATTTTGTGGATCTGAGGCTCATTTTAAATCAACCGCGTTTCAGTAAAGTAACATGTCTTCTCCCTCTAGAAGGGTGGAATGCTATCCCCGTCGCCAGAACTGGCGAGGGGATAGTATTCCAATTCGTATGACACCTTACACGACATGTTTTGATAAAGCCAAACCAAAGTTGCTATATAACCGCGAGGATTATAATGCGCTTAAGAGTATATGGTATGGCGTTATCCCGGATCAGCTTAGGGAGTTGTTCCCGACAGCTGCAGACAGGCTCAGCTCATGCCAGAGCACCATCTCACATAAAACCACGCACTCTGCCTCCAGGATTGATGAGGCCTTCCATAGGAGTGGCTTACAGGCTATATATGTGTCCAGATATAGGTTTAGATATAGGTATACTATATCTAAGCAAGGGGTGATTACACCCACTTGCCCCAGCTGAGTGTTCAGCCAGTTGTGTCAATTTAAGAACCAGCCAGGGGTGGCAAAAGCTATGCTTCAGCCCCTGGTAGGCCTTGGTGGCACCTATGCCCTGGGCACCTATAGTGCATGGTACAGGGGCTGACAAGGAGTCCATTTCCAATTGTGGTATGTACCTATAGCACATGTATTACAAATTTAGAGAGAGAACAGCAGGCTGGGGGTCTGATTAGCAGGCCCACAGCCTCAGTAAGTCGAAAACCAGTGAAGCAAAAAGCAAAAATTGGGGTGACCATAGGATAGCAGACCCTACTCTCCTACAGAGCTGATTTGCATATCGCCATTGTCTAACCCAGGGTGGTGTGGAGTGCAAAAAAACGATGGATTTGGGCCCAGATCTTTGGACTGGGGTGAGTGTGTGACATTGATCCACATTCGGTCCATCACCTGTTGTTTTTGCATATTCCGCCCTAAGTGCGCTGGGGATGCCCAGACGTGGGTCCCAGGCACTCCACACCACTGGAGTCAAGCTAGCCGGGCTGATGAGAGGTGTTACCTCGAAACCGGTCCGGTCCTCGGATGCTTGATTCCGTTCTGGGAAGGACATGGCTTTTGTAGTTCGGACTGGACTGTTCCCATGGGGCACAGGGTCAGAGCTGATTTGCATATCGCCATTGTCTAACCCAGGGTGGTGTGGAGTGCAAAAAAACGATGGATTTGGGCCCAGATCTTTGGACTGGGGTGAGTGTGTGACATTGATCCACATTCGGTCCATCACCTGTTGTTTTTGCATATTCCGCCCTAAGTGCGCTGGGGATGCCCAGACGTGGGTCCCAGGCACTCCACACCACTGGAGTCAAGCTAGCCGGGCTGATGAGAGGTGTTACCTCGAAACCGGTCCGGTCCTCGGATGCTTGATTCCGTTCTGGGAAGGACATGGCTTTTGTAGTTCGGACTGGACTGTTCCCATGGGGCACAGGGTCAGAGCTGATTTGCATATCGCCATTGTCTAACCCAGGGTGGTGTGGAGTGCAAAAAAACGATGGATTTGGGCCCAGATCTTTGGACTGGGGTGAGTGTGTGACATTGATCCACATTCGGTCCATCACCTGTTGTTTTTGCATATTCCGCCCTAAGTGCGCTGGGGATGCCCAGACGTGGGTCCCAGGCACTCCACACCACTGGAGTCAAGCTAGCCGGGCTGATGAGAGGTGTTACCTCGAAACCGGTCCGGTCCTCGGATGCTTGATTCCGTTCTGGGAAGGACATGGCTTTTGTAGTTCGGACTGGACTGTTCCCATGGGGCACAGGGTCAGAGCTGATTTGCATATCGCCATTGTCTAACCCAGGGTGGTGTGGAGTGCAAAAAAACGATGGATTTGGGCCCAGATCTTTGGACTGGGGTGAGTGTGTGACATTGATCCACATTCGGTCCATCACCTGTTGTTTTTGCATATTCCGCCCTAAGTGCGCTGGGGATGCCCAGACGTGGGTCCCAGGCACTCCACACCACTGGAGTCAAGCTAGCCGGGCTGATGAGAGGTGTTACCTCGAAACCGGTCCGGTCCTCGGATGCTTGATTCCGTTCTGGGAAGGACATGGCTTTTGTAGTTCGGACTGGACTGTTCCCATGGGGCACAGGGTCAGAGCTGATTTGCATATCGCCATTGTCTAACCCAGGGTGGTGTGGAGTGCAAAAAAACGATGGATTTGGGCCCAGATCTTTGGACTGGGGTGAGTGTGTGACATTGATCCACATTCGGTCCATCACCTGTTGTTTTTGCATATTCCGCCCTAAGTGCGCTGGGGATGCCCAGACGTGGGTCCCAGGCACTCCACACCACTGGAGTCAAGCTAGCCGGGCTGATGAGAGGTGTTACCTCGAAACCGGTCCGGTCCTCGGATGCTTGATTCCGTTCTGGGAAGGACATGGCTTTTGTAGTTCGGACTGGACTGTTCCCATGGGGCACAGGGTCAGAGCTGATTTGCATATCGCCATTGTCTAACCCAGGGTGGTGTGGAGTGCAAAAAAACGATGGATTTGGGCCCAGATCTTTGGACTGGGGTGTGTGTATGACATTGATCCACATTCGGTCCATCACCTGTTGTTTTTGCACACTCTATACGGTTAATATGACATCCATAGCTGCAATGCCCCTAGCATTAAGGTATAATATCAGTAATACTGTATGTTTTATCACTCAGATACTAGCTTTACATATATTTTGGACATTCAGACATTTTTGTCTCTAAACATTAACTTATAAGTTCTGAAAACACACACTTTTTTGTCTTGAATACACTCATTAGGTCTGTAGATATTAATTCAACAAAGAAAAACGTTCCAAATTAGTAGGCTGGGATGCACATAAGAGAGCTACTTCTATCTAGTTGGAGAGCTACCAGTAGATCGCAAGCTACTAGTTGGAGAAGCCTGTTTTATAGATGTTTGCTTTAATTATTGTTTGCTTTGTGCACAGACATTGTAGGATAAACATAGTGTATATGAGATTCCCCATGCTGTGGGTATGCCACGGAACAATACTATTCACTTGTATTACTTTTGCCCAGAATCACTTCTGACCAAAGGGGAAAGAAGGAGATTCACTCACTAGTACAGTACATGCCGGAGCAGCACATGACCAGCCCCTCACTAAGACCTTCCATTCTGAAGAAAACAAAGTATGAAACATATCAAAGGTGACCAAGCACTGGGCTGCAACTTGTCATGCAAGAAAGCATTCTACAGCGAGTAAAAGATGTGTTTGCTTACATGTAGCATCATGCATTGGAAATGGCTAGGACAGTCTTGCCAGAACCAGTGTGCAACTCAATCCCTTGTTAATCTTTTGAGCTCATGGTGCTTACGGTTTGTCCTAGGCCAGTCATCGCTGACTGGCACTGGGTTCATCCACAGAGACTTACTTAGTTCTTAGATTTAAGCCTCAGATTCTACATGAAAGCACATTTATGCTGAAACATAAAATAAATACACATAACCCAGAAAGGTAGGTTGCTCTAAAAGTAGCTAGAATACTGAATTTGGTAAGAAGTCATTTGTGTAGATCAGTGCAGTACATCAGTTTTCCACGATACCTGGGGAATCAGGGTTGTCATGTTCAGTGGTTGCCAGAACCTACCTACACCACTGTAGAATAGAGGCGGTTGGCAGTGGCACTGTGGAGCTAGCTGGTCTAACGGCTGACATATCCTGTGGGGGTTTCGGAAGCGGTAGGGACACCAAGCCCTGAGTTTAGGTCATCAAAACACACAGGTCCTCGGGGATTCCTAGGAACTACATGACAAGATGTCTAACGAGCTGATTAGACAAGTGAATACGAAGTCTGTTACAGCACATAAGCATGACACACTTTCAAGTCATACCCAGCACTTTATTAAACAATCTGAAGGAATACCCTGTTCAATGAGTAAATATGACAGGATGAAGAATGGTAGATGCGGGGAGACTACACAGAAAGTAAATGGGCACCGGGTTAAGGGAGAAAATATGTCATTTTCGTTATTATGATTTGCACAGTGTGCTATTGTCTAAGGCAACGATACTTTGACAAACCTTTCAGATATGTAAACAATAAGATGAAATGACAGCACAATTTAGAGAAATAATTAGATTGTGATGCTGAGTGCTAGTGGGTTACATAACAAACTAAAGGCTAGAGCAATAGATATATGGCTGAGAGGACACTCCCTGGATGCAGTATTGATTCAGGCAACACACTACATCGAGAAAAAGGAACCAGATTTCAAAATGTTCACATAATGGGCTGATATCAAGTGTTTATCATGTGCGAGTGCAACAGAACAGAGGGTGTCACTGTATGTGAGAAAGCATTTCCCCCTACAAGGTACTTTTTCCCAAACAGATACGGAATGCAGATGGGCTTATATTTTAGTGGAATTCCTAATAACAACAGGATTATGATAACTACAATATATGCCCCAATAACTAGTAATACAACCCCAATTATAAATTTAGATGCGGTCCTACCTAATATCCCAGGGTTTTGTATTTTAGGGGGGTTTTCATTTTCTGCAATAGCCGGAGGTGGATCCATTTACAGGGAAGCGCAGACAAAATAAACCCTGAATGGCAGTAGTCATTTCAGAAGGTAAGCAACAACTAGGTTTATGGAGGGAAAAGTTCCCGTATAAACAGGAATACTCATGTTACTCAGGCAGGCATATGTCAGCGGCAAGACTCTGTACACAAAATCTGCAGCTAAAAACATACTCTCACGTGTGAAATGCTTTGTCAGATCATGCCTTTATAAAAATGGAGGAAGCAGGAATTAAGGAAAAAAGACCGATGTAAGTTGGACATTTAACAAAGTGAATCTCGAAGATCAGGAATGGTGCAAAGATATGGAGATATAGACAGTTAATTATTTTAAAATAAATAATAACTCAACTAGTATTGAAACTGTATGGGAGGCTTATTAGTAGTTAGCAAGAATGATGGGACCCCCTCAAGACTTGTGCAAGCCAGGGAAGGAGGGGAATGAAATGATCAAACAAGAAAGAGCAGTTTTCCCTTATCTACCACATAATTGAAAAATGCAGCTACTACAAAATAGGCGACAAAAACAAGACCATAACTTGCAATATTACCACAAAGTATATATTATTTATTTCATTTTTATAAATATATGCTCCATAAATTTACTTCAAATAACATTGTTTCAAAAAATTCATCAGATATGGTGAAATTTATAATTTTTATACAAACAAAATATTTTTATAAATACAGAAAAAAAGAACACAAGAATATAACAACGAATGCAAGTGAGTCAAACATTAATAACAAATCAAATGACTAAAGACTAACACATATATGAAACAACCAGGGGTTGTTTCATATATGTGTTAGTCTTTAGTCATTTGATTTGTTATTAATGTTTGACTCACTTGCATCAAATGACTAAAGACTAACACATATATGAAACAACCAGGGGTTGTTTCATATATGTGTTAGTCTTTAGTCATTTGATTTGTTATTAATGTTTGACTCACTTGCATTCGTTGTTATATTCTTGTGTTCTTTTTTTCTGTATTTATAAAAATATTTTGTTTGTATAAAAATTATAAATTTCACCATATCTGAGGAATTTTTTGAAACAATGTTATTTGAAGTAAATTTATGGAGCATATATTTATAAAAATGAAATAAATAATATATACTTTGTGGTAATATTGCAAGTTATGGTCTTGTTTTTGTCGCCTATTTTGTAGTAGCTGCATTTTTCAATTATGTGGTAGATAAGGGAAAACTGCTCTTTCTTGTTTGGGAGGCTTATTAGCCCATGATATGTGGATATATTACATCGAAAGGGATTGTAAAGAAGAGGAAAAAGGGCTGAGCTTGAAACAGAATTAAATCAGGCATGTTTAAAAGTACAATGCTCAGCAACAAAAGCTAACAAAGACTTACTTAGGAAAGCCAGAAAATGCATGCAGGAGTATTATGATGAACAAGGATACACAGCTATAAACATATCTTTACAAAAGGTATTTGAAAAGAGCGTGTATGGGGGTAAACTACTGGCTTGGCAGACAAGAAATCGCCCAGAGAAAAATAAGATAATATCAATAATAGATCCAGAGACAAAGAGAAGTATCAAAGACCCTGAAGATATTCAGAAGTAATCTTTTAAGCATTATAAAGCAATATCTGGTGGGGGCGTGGCTAAGCACGCAATGGCGTCGTACGCACTGAGGTAGACCTCCGATCCAAGCTTCCCATTCCTGGGCCATATATCCGCCAAACTTATCCGTAACCAGCTACAGAGCAAGGAGGTGCAGTGGGAAGCAATCGACTACAGCCCTGTGAATTTTAGGGTCGAATGAAGATTTCTGGCCGCACCGAGGGTTCCACGTGCTGCGCTGCCGCTCCCGCTCCCGCTGCTACCTGCCCGGCGAGCCCACCAATGAGAGGCCGAGTCTTGCAACTTCCCACAAGGCCCCATGACGCGGCCTAGTCAAGGGACGATCAGCCCCCTCGGCCGTTACACCACGTACCAGTAGCGGAGCGCGATATACCTGGCTCGCCTGGCGGGCTCGTTCCCCTGTGGCCCTCACACCCCTGTGCCTGCCCTTTCTCATCACCTCTGGTGCCGGCCGGGGTTCTACAGACTGTTGGCAACGAATATACTGGGCGCCATCTTGCTACCGCGCCCTGCTTCCTGCCGCGCCGCTCATGTCTGGAGGCACCAGGGCCAGGATTGGAACTGTGGTCATGCAAACGAAGGGGAGGATGGAAAAGTCTACGAAACCAGCGGATCTGGACCAAACAGCGGCTAAGCTTGACACAATGCTGGCAGCTATGGAGCGGCTGGAGGAATCGGTACAACTCACCCGTACCTCCCTGGAGACCAAGATTGATGGTGTTGCTATTGATCTCATGCACCTACGTGCCGACCATAAGAAATTGGCAGAACGTACCACTACCCTGGAGGGCACCGTTACGGACCTTGTGCCACGGGTCACTCAGTCTGACAAGCAGGTGCAGGACCTCCTTAACAGAGTCGAATTCTTGGAAGATCGAGGATGCGGAAAGGCGGGCACGGCAAAACAACATGCAAATTGTCTGTGTGCCGGAACGATGGGAAGGGAGGGAGCCCGCAACCCATATGGATGACTGGCTGAAAAATATGCTTCCGGTTGGCGCGCTGTCGCCACACTTTGTTGTGGAGCGGGCACACCGTGTACCAACAAGGCCGCTCCCGACAGGGTCTAACCCTCGACCAATGCTCCTCAGAATACGGAACTATCACAATCGTGACTCCATCTTGCGAGAAACCAGACAACTCCGGGAAGTCCACATTGAAAATGCCTAGATAATCTTCTTCCCAGACTACACGATCCATGTTCAGCGTCAGAGACACCCCTTCCTAGCAGTCAAGCAACGACTGCGTCAGCTGGACCTCAAGTACTCCCTTCTTTTACCCGCTAGATTGCGAGTGGTGGCACGAGATAAAACGCACTTCTTTGCCAACCCGGAGGAGGCCGAGGCATGGTTAGACAGTGGAATGGCCATGGAATCCCGACCAACGTCGGTGAGTTCACCTTTGCCGCGCTTCAGGGGGCCCGACGTCGCCGCAGGAACAGATCGTCACCGGCCCATAGGCCACGAACGGTGATGGAGATAGGTCAGCCTGCGGAGCTTATGCAGAGTGAACAGCAGGATGCTCTCCGAATGGTGGCGGAGCTCAGTGACTCCCCGAGCACGGAGGCCGCCCTCGATGCGAGCCCGCGTGAGCTGCTCAGCGATGATGAAAACATCTATGGATTGCCCGACTCCCAGATGTCCATGGAAAGGCCGGACGTTACTCCGCAGACTGCAGACTTGATTCACTGATCGGATGGCATAACTATTTGACATTGTTTGTTTGCCCCAGAGTGCCTCTGTGGAACTGCCCGACCTGGTAATGCTCCAGCCCCGGATCCTGGTGGCGACCAGAGCCTGGATATACAATGGACTTTTTGTCACCAACACAGGGCGCAGTGAGTACTGATATTGTACTGGTTGATTTCGGGAGGAGAGGAGGCCTAGTGGGTGCTATCCAACGACTAGCTGTGCGTAAATGAGCTGGCTCTTCACCAGCTGGGCGGAGAACTGTAGAGACTGCTTGACATTTAAGTGGACCCTCTGGCCCTACGATAATTGCCTTACGATCCGGGAGGCTCCGATTAGAACATTTTGTATCTGCTACGGCTGACACAGTCTGCCTGGGGAGAGGGGCGCTCCCTCTGCTTGCACAGCAGACGCGACACCACAGCCGTGCCAAGTGCGCAGCAACCCCTCTGGACTTAGATGTTTGTTACCTCATTGGAGAGTTTGGACGGCAGCATGTTTAGCGGTCGACCTTTTGGAATTAATTATTTGTTGTGGTTTCTTTGGTTTAATGCATTATTTTGTTTGCATTCTCATTTTCCTTTTGCGCAGCTCTTGCAAGTGCTTGCTGATGTGTCTTTGGTGATTATGTGGGGGTGGGTTGGCTGGGCTGGCTATCTGCCTTGGAGGGTGGCGGGGTGAGTGGAGGGGTCACCTGAAGTTGCAATGTCAGCGATAAAGATATGCACGTGAAATGTGCGTGGCATGCACACACCTTCACGCAGGTACCAAATTTACTCCTACCATAAACAGCACCACGTCCATATAGCCCTCTTACAGGAGACGCACCTGAACGGCGCGGAAGTGCAAAGGCTGCGTCGCAGGTGGCGAGGGCAACTCTATGCTACTGGATACTCGACCTATGCCCGTGGGGCATTGCTATGGGTAAGACCCGGGACCCCTTTTGCAGTTTCACACTCCCATGTGGACCTAGAGGGCAGATTTGTGATTGTACAGGGCAAATTAGATGGCCAGCTGGTGGTCCTGGCATCATTGTATGCACCCAATACAGATCAGAGGGGTTTCTTTGCGCAGTTGTCTGCGGTTCTGGTGCCTTGGCATGGGGTCCCCTGGGTGTTGGGGGCGATTATAAATGCGTACTTGACATTCCCTTGGATCGTTCCTTTCCGCCCCTATCTGGCGCTCCTGTGCCTGGGGCTATGAAAGCACTAACTTGGGCCTTGCAGTGGGACTTACATGAAGCTTGGCGGAGTCGTAACCCGCATAACAAGGTATAATCCTGTTACTCAGGCGCGCATGCGTTACATGTGAGGTTAGATAGGTTCATGTTATCGGGCGAGTTACTCTCCCAGGTCACCGACACTTACTATATGGGTCGTACCCATTCTGACCACAATCCACACGTCCTGGAGCTGGCATGGGAACGTCCATACCCACCCATACCCACCTGGAGGCTACAACCCGACCTGCTACTTGACGCTCCCTTTCCTAACTCATTATCCACACACCTAGTTCAATATTTCGAAGAGAACAGCTGCACTGCATCCACCCCCCAGATTGAGTGGGATGCATTCAATGTTGTGACCAGAGGCCACTGTTTGGGAACGCAACCTGGAATGCAGAAGCAGTTAGACATAGCACTGACACACAACGAAACTGATTTGCTTCGGAGGGAACAGGAAGCGGAGGAGGGCGATGGTGAGCCACTGTTAGAGGCACGCGCGGAACATGCGCGGCTGCTGGAGAGGCTGTGTCATCTTAACTCTGAGGCCCATTCAGCGCGCACTCACCACCTTGGTGACAAACCAGGGAAATTGCTTGCCTGGTTGGTTAAACAAGATGCAAGGACAGCGCCTGTAGCGGCAATATGCACTGCTCGAGGCGACGTGGTGTACACGCAGAGCGCTATACATGCGGCTTTTGTAGACCACTACAGGGCATTATACCGCTCTCGGTTGCAGGTCCCTATTGCTGACATAACCGAATACCTGTCTGACATAGCATTGCCAAGGTTGGAAGACATGCACCGCGATGACTTAGAAGCCCCACTTACGCATGACGAACTGAGTACGGTCATTTTTTCCCTCTCTAATGGCAAGTCCCGAGGCCCGGATGGGCTACCAGCCGAATTTTATAAAGCTTACCCTGACCTTTTGATCCCCGAACTTCTCAGGATGTACACAGCGGCCATTTCAGATTCTTTATTTCATTTGTATAGCGCATAAATCACCTGAAGGTCTCAGAGCGCTTGCAGAAAAACTCCTATCAGAAACCCAAGCAAGGCAGAGGCAGGTCTAAAACAGCCATGTTTTTAGCTGTCTGCGGAATCTCAGGTAGTCGGGTTCCGTCCTAATCTGGAGGGGCAGGGAGTTCCAGGCTTCGGGAGCTGTTTTACTAAAGGCCCTGTCACCGTTTCTGGCCGTAAGTACCCTGGGGACATTTAGGAGAAACTTGGTGGATGATCTAAGTGTTTTCACCGGGTGGTAGACCTTAAGCTTTTGTTCTAGGTATGCCTGGCCATGCCCATTGATGGATTTGTGGATAAGGCAGCATAGTTTGAATTTAATACGTTTTTGTATTGGGAGCCAGTGCAAGGTTTTTAAGCAAGGTAATGAAGGAGTGCGGGAGGGAAGGTCAAGCACAAGTCTGGCAGCGGTATTTTGTAAGACCTGTAGGCGGGCCAGCAGGGTGGTATTTGTTGAAGCCAAGAGTGCGTTCCCGTAGTCAATCCTACTAACAATAAGTCCCTGTACTAAAGGCATACGAGCTGAGAGGGGAAGCCACTTAAAGATTTTCCTCAGACTACGCATGAGGCCATAGCTAGTGCCTACTACTTTGCTAATATGTTCAGACATGGACAGTTTATTGTCGATTATTACCCCGAGATTCCTCACTGAGGATTTGGGCGTGGGGCATTGGCCAAGGGAGGCTGGCCACCAGTCATCAGACCAGATTTTATCTGCCTTTCCAAACAGCAGAACCTCCGTCTTTCCTGCGTTCGTCATTAAAAAGTTCCTGGTCATCCAGTCATGAATGTCTACCATGCAGTTTTTAAATCTCAGTTTAGTTACGTCCGGGTTCTGATTAATTGTGATCAATATTTGGGTGTCGTCCGCGTAGGACACGGTCCCAAAACCGTGTGCTCGAATGACCTTAGCGAGAGGGGACACATACAGATTAAAGAGCGTAGGGCTCAGTATGAACCCGTGTGGGACGCCCTTATCGTTGTCATAGAAGTTGGAGGTGAGGTAATATGAATTTTTATGGTCAATTGTGTCCCCTAACGTAGACCCCAACGGCTCCATGTACGTGCTTCAAGTACATGTATGTTCCCTCCACTTCCAGCTATGAAGACGCAAATACATTTGCGTCCAACGTTAACATGTCCTCTTTCAGACCCATCATGAATGGGTCGAATATTCAGTTCCTAAGTATGCCTTGCCACTGTCTTTACATGGTGCACTTTTCACGTTTTCCTGGCTCTGGCGAGTTAGGCCCTGATTTCTGCCATCGAGCCTTTTCTGCCTTCTGCCTCTGGAAGCTGCAGCCTGGACCTGCATCTGTATCCCTGACCTTTGTCTTACTCCCTGCGCGGCTAGCGGTGCCTGGCTCGGCCTGCTTGCCTGCCAAAACTGTATTTTGCCTTCAAGTTATCTGCTCCGCTCCTCGAAAATACATTCCTGTCTAGTAGTTTAGGTAAACATCCTTCCCAGCTGCAGAGCAAAGGGCCCGGCCTTTCTGTCTCCATGCAAGTAATTCATAGCTCCCGTTACCATGGTAGGCCCATGGCCCCTTGCTTTACACGTAGACACGTAGTCGCATATGCACGCACTAGCAGTCAGTATAGAATAGCCTCTGCCCGAGAGACCTTTCCTTCTAGATAATACAGTTCCTCAAACACAAGATACCAGATATGATTTGGGATTAGGTTGTTCTGACACGCCAGACTTCTGTCTCCCCGTATAGCGCAAATGTCAAGTCCCCTTCACCCTCCAGTTCCACGTCACTCACACGTCATGCTGCTGCGCGCGCATCTCTGCCACATATTTCCGCTGACTCTGCAGGATTCTTCTATAGATCCACCCACCTGTGACACTTCTCTATGACGTTTCTAGCACACACCTCCGTGTACGCCCTCGTGCACGCCTTCTGTTACGCATGTGTGTTCTTATCTCGTTTCTCTCAGCTGTTACGCCTTCTGCATTCATCACCACTATATGCATTGACTATATATATGATATTCTGTTAATAAAGCATTGTACATGTCCATGTCCATTCCCTTCCTGAACCCTTGTGGTGATGGAACATGATACCTGGTTCGAACCAATTCCTTTTTAAGGAATAAAACCCTTATAAACTCAGATGCCACGGACTCTGCCTCTCATTTTTGATTGAGTTATTCTTATTGAACTTTACCGCATAGAAATTAAGTATAGGTAATTTTATTTACCACATAATTGGCGCCCGAATAGGGACCCCTCCCCCACCTTACGCGCCGGCGGTGCGTTGCAGGCCTGGTCCCCTGCCACAGCCGTGACGGACAACTACGCGTACCCGCAGGATTTCCTGTATCTCCCTCAGGCCAACGGAGGTGACTGAGGCTGCGATCGACACCCAGACGAGGCGGTGAGGAGTGCGGAGGATCCCGACCAGAGCCCAGCCGAGAGAGCAAGGTCCGAGGTATTCAGAGGCCCACCAGTTCTAAAGTTCCGAAGTACCTACGTCACGAGTCGAGTCCAGTCCGGTCCAGTCCAGTGTCGAGTTTCCGAGGCCTTCCGTTCCGTGCTTCCCGGTGAGTACCGTTGCTGGGGACGCATCTAGACGGGTGCATTAATTTGTGTCCGGTCAAGACGGGTTTGGGTACACAGATCCGGTCTGCACTGTTTAGCAGTGTATCTGTACTGTTTAGCAGTATATCAAGATCAAGTATTCAGCTATTAAGTTATTGTTTGTTGTCCGAAATGTTTCAATGTGTTTTAAATATCGTGGTATGAGTGATTGTTTGATTTTCATTACTGTGTTTATTGTATTAGTGGTGTCCAAATCTGAGTAAGTATCAAGTATCAAGTATCACGGCTCAAAATGCCGCTGTTTTCTAAACTGAAACAGATAGGAACTAGGAAAGGAATACTCGAGGAAGCTGTTCCCATCCCACCCAGGGACACTCCCGGATATTTTATGTACCACAAGCACGGCTTAGACGCTGTGTTATATCTCGACTTGTGGGTGGATTACACCAAGGATTTAGCAGAGAATCAAAGATGGCCCGTTACAGGGACATGGGATGCCGAGTGCATCTTGAGAGTAGAAGAAGCATTATGGAAAAAGAAAGCCAGTCAGTCACAGAAAGATGCCATTGAATTATGGCGTAAAGAATCGCATAGACGCACAGAGAAAGCACTCAGAAAAGCAGAGAGAAGTAAAGAGGATTCCGAAAAAAGCCAAAGAAAAAGAACTAATAGAACAACACGATAGACGTAGTAATGCTATTATGACAGGATTGTATCCAGTCCTGGCCGAGGGCCTGCCCAAGGCGACCCCGGAAGTACCGAAAGATCTGCCCCCTCCATTGGTTCCGACTAAATTACGTCACAAGACCGCAGCAGAGATTTTCCTTTCTTCCTATTTAGACGATGTAGCACCCGCATACACCAATGTTCCACCTGCACCTATACCACCCACTAATCGCCTTCCCCAACGACAGACCACTCCTCCACCACTTCCTGCACCCCCCATTAACCCTATTAATCCGCTTAATCCTTTCGGGCCTGACGCGACCCTACAGACAGATCATGCTCAAGCCTCCGCCTCAGGAGGTGCATCAAGGGGTTACCATACCCCGCCACCAGCACGCCGATTAACTATTAGAGAACTAGCAATGGAACGTACTCCGAAACCAGCCACAATGGAAAAGCTTAAAGAGCTTCTTACAGACTGTAGATATGACCCAGTACCAGGCAAAGACGGTTGCATGATATTAGCCTCAATACGCATAAGACGTGCTGCAAACTTTTTAGTTTCATTTCCAGGAATGCAAGATTACCTAGACAGGATATATCATTTTGTTCAGACAGGGGAGGGTCAGGAATGTATTCACGAGGCTATGGCACATCAGAAAGTAGACATTCAATGTTTACTATTAAGATTCCTCATAAACTGTTTCATAAGAGAAAGAGACCGGCCTGGTGTAAATAAAGAAGAGATGGAGGTACTAACTACGTGGGGTCAGAATATTTCAGAGGGAAAACATGATAAAAGGCATGTATAGAGGCCATGTACAGGAAAATCTGTAAAGAAATAACAGTATTTCATGCAAAAGAGAACGCTGAAAGGGAAGCAGAATCAGACACGAATAAATCCTCAGGGGAGGAAGAGCCAGAAGATAGAGGAACGATAGCATATGTAGGAAAGGGTAGATCCTTTAATAAACCGATACGTCCAGAAAGCAAGAGACTTTTTCACTCCGCTATGTCAAACCCGAAGACTCCTGAACATCTATTTCAGGCTACCGATAAAATACTTCAAGAACGAATGGGGTACCATGTACTCGATTCCATGGATGAACAAGAATTAGCCAGGTCAGCAGTACAATGGGCTGACAATTCTGATAAATATAGTGATGACGCATTAGCGCAGACCTTTTTGAATCTTTCCCCAGACGAACAGCGACTAGCTGGTATGTACATGATACAGCACCTCCTTATATTGTATAAGAGCCAACATTCTGATCCAGGTCCCTTACCTGATGTACTAATAGAGTTACTCATCAATAAATGGAGAGGCCTGGGTACCGATTTAATTAAGATAATTCTAGAACATCGACACAGATATAGTGCTTTTCTGAATCCACAGTTTGTTTCAGCTCCACCCCCAGAAAGAAAAATGTTTTACATAGACAGACAGAATCCCTTGCGAGAAGTGCATCCAGTCAGGAATGATGATAATACCCTTAGACGTGTGTTTGTATACACGCCCATAACTAAAATGGAATTATTGGAAATGAAGAAAATAGTGCCCAGTCACGATAAAGACCCTGCAGGTTTCCACCGTGAAATAAAAGACATGTTACTCATGGGTGATTATACCTATCCCGACATCATGAAAATATTGAAAGTATTATTGCCTGCCGGTATTTATGAGAAACTCAAAGAAAAAGAATGGGAGGTGGGAGAGCAAAAGATTGATTGGGCTGCATTAGAGAACGAAGAAAATACTCGAACCCCAGGCCTAGGGCTTGGGGATAAAACTAAAGCATTACCAGGATTGTTAGTACAAGTATTGCCACGTTTATTAGCAACGAAAAAGGAGGACTGGGATGCAATCTCAGCCTGTAAACAGAAACCCGATGAAGACACTAGTGATTTTTATTCCCGATTTGAGAAATGTTTTATTATTAATAGTGGCCTGAAAGCAAGTAGCAAGTCATATCCACACCTTTTTGTATCCAAGTTAGTCGAGAATTCCCTGCCCCAAGTTAAGAATCGTGTACTGAAAGTCGAGAGCACCTGGCAAGCAAACACGCCTTCCCAAATGTTACAAATGTTACAGTACCACCAGAACAGAATTAGAGAAGAACATGATCACGAACAAAGACGTATGAAAGACACGAAAATGAAAATGTTAGTAGCCCAGTCAGTTCCAGCTGACGGTCAGAAAAAGGGCATGACACAGTCCAATAATTCAGCAGCTCCTGTTAAAGGGACGTGCAACTATTGTAAACAGCCAGGTCACTATATAAACGAATGTGCAGTTTTGAAACACAATATAGCTACAGGTAAAACTAAAGAGAGACCGCGTCAACCTAGACAAGACCAGGTCCAACAACAAGTACCACAGAATACCCAGCCTATGCAGGCTCCACAACAGACAGTACAGACCGTAGCGGTACCACAGCCACAACCGATTGCCGCAACACAACATGCAACGCAGCAGATGTACCAGTATGCCCAAACTGATTATCCCGATTATCAGCGATACACATGAAACAGCCCAGAGAGGGAAGTTGGCTTGCCTCTTATTGAGGTTCCTGTAGATCAAGAGGGTCCTTACGTACATAGTCAGGTATTGGATAAAGATAGAAAGTTTTTGATTGACACAGGGGCAAGCAGAACAACAATAAGTCACGACGAGGTTCCAGGGGCACCCCTCTCAGGCTCCCAGAATGTTTCCCTTGGATTTTCAGGCAAGCCTATTGTAAATGAAGTATCGAAACCAGTACCTCTTTTAGTTGGTCCGTTGTCTCGCACTACGGATTTGTTATTAACGAAATCATGTCCAGAAAATTTGTTAGGTATCAAGACACTGAAAGCTCTAGGAGCTGTGATTTGCTGT
Source organism: Lissotriton vulgaris (assembly GCF_964263255.1). NCBI lineage: Eukaryota > Metazoa > Chordata > Amphibia > Caudata > Salamandridae > Lissotriton > Lissotriton vulgaris. Next base: position 227,302 of record NW_028244793.1, read on the forward strand.
TCTCCGGAAGGAGTAAGACTGTTTTTGCGTGACTTTAAGGGTCACTATGTGTTGAGAGATATTGATCCCAGATTACAGAATGTTCCTGCACACTTATGGGCACAAGGCCCCACTGATGTAGGTTGTATGCACATTACACCATATCGAGTCACACTCAAGCCAGGAGTGGTATTACCACGAATCCGACAATACAAGTTACCCCCAGATGCTGTAGTGGCTTTGCTGAAAATAATTGACGAGCTCATTGCACAAGGAGTGGTTGTAGAAACCGACTCAAATTTATGTAATTCCCCTATCATTCCAATTCTTAAACGCACTGATCCAAATGCACCTCCAGTTTATCGATTAGTGATCGATTTACGCGAATTGAATAAATGCATTGTACCACAGTACCCTGTGGTTCCAGATATCTCCTCTCTATTGACAGCTATTGATTCCGAGGCAACGTTCTTTACTGTAATTGATCTGAAGAACGCCTTCTTTAGTGTCCCCATTGATCCGGAAAGCCAATATCTTTTCGGATTCTGTTTACATGGCCGAAGCTTCAAATTTGCACGCGCACCTCAAGGATTCACAGAAAGCCCCAGCATCTATAGCCAAGCACTGAAAAGACAACTTGACAGTATTCACATGCCTGATAACACTGCCCTACTTCAGTATGTCGATGATCTATTGATCACCGCCCGAAGTGAACCTGAATGTGAACAAGCATCACTGACGGTTTTGCATTTCTTGGCTGACAAGGGACACAAGGTGTCTCCTTCGAAGCTGCAATTCTGTGTTCAGCAAGTGGTTTACCTTGGGCACTTGCTGTCCAAAGGGGGGAGACAGCTAACACCTGACCGCATCCAGTTAATTGTAAACATGTCACAACCCAAGACACAAAAGGAGGTACGGGCTTTTATAGGCCTCACTTCTTACTGTAGACAATGGATTCCTCAGTATGCATTTCCAGCCAAACCTCTCATACAGTTGACAACCCAGGAGGCAGCGACATCGACTGTCCTCCCATGGACCCAGGAACATACACAAGCTTTTGACGACTTAAAGAAAGCCTTATGTCAAGCACCAGTTTTAGCGACACCTTGTTACAGTAAGCCTTTTACACTTTTTGTCACAGAACGCGAAGGTACTGCATTGTCAGTACTGACCCAGGATCAAGCAGGTTCGCACAAACAGTGTGCCTATTTTTCTAGTACATTGGATCCAGTAGCCCAGGCTCTGCCTGCGTGCTTGAAATCAGTAGCAGCGACAGCTCTAGCAATCAGACAAAGTGATTCCATAGTGTTAGGACATCAATTGACAGTACAAGTTCCACATTCCGTGGAGGTTCTTTTAAACCGAACACAGACTCAACACTTGACTATAGCACGACTGACAGGTTATGAATTGACATTGTTTCAGCCACACATAGAAATCAGACGTTGCAATACATTGAACCCTGCTACACTTCTACCATTAAGTGAGACAGACCCTTTGGCACATGATTGTATTGAAGTCATTACCATCACGACGAAACCCAGACAAGACTTGACAGACACCGCATTACCAGATCCAGACCTGACACTTTATGTGGATGGTTCATGTATGAGAACAAGTACAGGAGAGTTAGTGGCCGCATATGCAGTCACGACAGAAACTGAAGTCATAGAAACGAATTGTATTGACACCCTGTCAGCTCAAGCAGCAGAGCTCATCGCTCTGACACAAGCCTGTATTCGAGCAAAGAACAAGAGAGTTAACATATACACAGATTCACGTTATGCATTCGGAGTCGTACACGACTTCGGTGTACTCTGGCGGGAGAGAGGTTTTTTGACTTCTCACGGTGCCAAGATCCAGCACGGTCCCCTCATTCAAGCTCTGTTAGACGCAATACATTTGCCTACAGCCATATCCATTATGAAGTGCAAGGCACATACGAAAGTCACAGATATCATTTCCCAGGGTAACGACCTGGCAGACCGAACAGCCAAGCATACAGCTCAGACTCAGACTCACACAACTGACCTGACAAAGACAATAGTCCAGACACCGACACATTGCATGACAGTTAAGGATCCCGCCCTAGATGTAACTGACATACAGACACATGCTACACCAGACGAAATCAAGAAATGGACTGAACTAGGAGGGATCCAGACAGAACAGGGATGGATGACGAAGGGAAAATCTACATGGTTTCTCCCCAACTCTATGGTTCAAGTTATCATTAACACAGTACACAGTCCAGCACATTTAGGAGAAAAAGCCATGTTAGATAGTATTCAAAACCTTTGGTTCAATAAACATTTACGAGCAGCAGCAAAACAGAAAGTGCGTACTTGCATGATCTGTTGTCAGTTCAACCCAGGTAAAAGCATTCCCGTAGAACAAGGTGGATTTCATCCTCCCGATCACCCTTTTGAAGTCCTCCAGATGGATTATATCCAGATGGAACGCTGTCGAGGATTCAAATATGTCCTCGTAGTTGTATGTGCACTCTCCCGTTGGACAGAAGCATATCCAGTCCCAGATTACACTGCTCCGACCACTGCCAAGCAGCTGGTTCGTGAATTCTTCCCCAGGTATGGTTTGCCCCGTATCGTATACTCAGATAACGGCCAGCCATTCTCGTCCGAGCTTATGAAGCAGGTATCACTCCTGCTAGGCTACCAATGGAAATTCCACTGTGTCCGACATCCAGAGGCAGCAGGTCTTGTGGAACGTCATAATCAGACCCTGAAAATTCGTCTTGCCAAGATCTGTAGAGAGAAAGGCGTCGACTGGATAGTAGCTTTACCAGTTGCACTCTTTTATATGAGGATGGTAGCACACTCTAGAACAGGGCTATCCCCGTACGAGGTGGTCTTTGGTAGGCCACCGAATATGTGGGGGACGCCTCTGCCTCGTAAAATCACTGATGTTGACTGTAACATGCTGACAGATTACCTTGCCTCCTTGATGTCTGCACTACAATCATGTCGTTCACAGGTTGCTGCAGCCTTTCCCGACAACACCGAGGTGAAGCCACACGAGATTGTTCCGGGGGACCTGGTGTTCGTGAGGAACTTTGACAGGAGGAGTCCGCTGGAGCCCTGTTGGCAGGCGCCGAAGCTCGTGTTATTGACTACAAGGACTGCGATAAAAGTGGAGGGCCGTAAGGGCTGGCTTCACTCGAGTCACGTTAAGAAATGCCATGGACTGCCGCCAGACTTAGACTCCCAGCCCTGCCCTCCTCCAGAAACTGACTCAAAACTCCCCCTGGTAGAGAAAACTTCTTCTCAGGAGTATAAATTAAAGTTGAGGTCTAGCAAGTCAGACAGTTTAATTGTTTAAGTCCTCCCCTAGGTGAATCGGTTAGACAAGTTTCTGACATGTATCCACTAGACCCCAATAGAGAGAGAGATAGACAGAAACAGCTCAAGAAACGTGAATATTGTAAATCACTCCGTAGTCACTGTATCGTGACACTATTGATTATGTTTTTTCTGAGTCTTATGATTATTGCTGCAAGTATACTGCTTCATGTATATTTTCCTATTTTCAAACGTGCACATTCTTCTTCAAATGACACTGTCGAGAACACTTTCAGTGAACTGCCCCCGCATGAGTTGTCTTACCGACTTGCGCTGCGCAACAATACATTCATTAGTATGTTACATCATTCCCATCAGACCAGCAATGCTACTAATTGTTGGATATGTGGCCGACTCCCTCCCTATCAGAAATACAAGGGAGTTCTGCCCCTCTTTCCGTACCCGTTCACACACAATGGTTCTTGTGGTGCATGGTTTAGTTTGATGAATTCCTTAAATTCTGATTCCGTAGTTTACCAGGGCAATTGGGTATGGGGAAATCTGAACACAGTTCTGCATAAAGTATGTTTCCCTGACAAGGAGGGTCTTCCCCAAAGGACAGGGACTGATCTAGAAAATGAAGTATATGGATTAGGTAACTTTACACTCAACCTCATGATTCTGAATGTCCAGTCCGAAGCCGAACCAGTCTTGCCCGCTATGTCAGTATTACCAGTCAAAGGTGAATTATGTGTCAGAAAGAATGGTTCAGTACACCTAGGTCATAGTACATGTACTACTGTGATCGAATTCAGTGATAAAGGCAAGTTTACATTCAAGGCTTCCCGTCATTCCTATTTCATTTGTGGTCATACCGCATATATACGTTTACCTCTAGATTGGGATGGTACTTGTTACATTACCTTCCTTCTGCCGCCTGTTTTCCTAGCCCCTCCTGATTATCATAGGGACTCCCATCTAGTACATATTAGATCCAAGAGAGATCTCCCGATTGTCGACTATACTGAAACGGCATGGGAGCAATATACCGACTTCAATAAAAGTTTCTTTCCCTACTTAGGTGCTGTCTTTAATAGCAAATTGATACGTAAATTAACCAGAACCCTTGAAGCAGTAGTGAATGAAACTACTTCCGCCCTAGGCAACTTAACAGAGGAACAGTCTGCTATGAGACTTGTCGTTCTTCAAAATCGTCTTGTCCTTGACGTCATCCTGGCCGATAGGGGCGGAGCTTGTAGAGTCATCGGATCGAGCTGCTGTGTTTTCATTCCAGAAAACGCGCCATCAGTGTATAGAGCCATAACCCGTCTTCACAAGATTGCAAGTCAGATACACCAGAATCCAGGCACCTGGACTTGGTCCGGTTGGTTCTGGAGCGTGTTATCAGCCTGGGGATGGAAAGTCCTATCCTTCCTAGGAATAGCCTTTCTCATAGTATTCAGTTGTTGTCTATGTCTACAATGTGGGCCAGCGATTTGCGGCTTGTGCGCCACATCATGTATTCCTCATTCAAGTCCACGTTCAAAACACCGTCAGAAGAAAGAAGAGCAAATGATGTTACATGAACAGATTGATAGATTAATGAGGATTGAGATATCATGAAGGGTCCGTAGGGGACAAGGAGGGAATGAGGTAATATGAAGTTTTATGGTCAATTGTGTCCCCTAACGTAGACCCCAACGGCTCCATGTACGTGCTTCAAGTACATGTATGTTCCCTCCACTTCCAGCTATGAAGACGCAAATACATTTGCGTCCAACGTTAACATGTCCTCTTTCAGACCCATCATGAATGGGTCGAATATTCAGTTCCTAAGTATGCCTTGCCACCGTCTTTACATGGTGCACTTTTCACGTTTTCCTGGCTCTGGCGAGTTAGGCCCTGATTTCTGCCATCGAGCCTTTTCTGCCTTCTGCCTCTGGAAGCTGCAGCCTGGACCTGCATCTGTATCCCTGACCTTTGTCTTACTCCCTGCGCGGCTAGCGGTGCCTGGCTCGGCCTGCTTGCCTGCCAAAACTGTATTTTGCCTTCAAGTTATCTGCTCCGCTCCTCGAAAATACAATCCTGTTGAGTAGTTTAGGTAAACATCCTTCCCAGCTGCAGAGCAAAGGGCCCAGCCTTTCTGTCTCCATGCAAGTAATTCATAGCTCCCGTTACCATGGTAGGCCCATGGCCCCCTTGCTTTACTCGTAGACACGTAGTCGCATATGCACGCACTAGCAGTCAGTATAGAATAGCCTCTGCCCGAGAGACCTTTCCTTCTAGATAATACAGTTCCTCAAACACAAGATACCAGATATGATTTGGGATTAGGTTGTTCTGACACGCCAGACTTCTGTCTCCCCGTATAGCGCAAATGTCAAGTCCCCTTCACCCTCCAGTTCCACGTCACTCACACGTCATGCTGCTGCGCGCGCATCTCTGCCACATATTTCCGCTGACTCTGCAGGATTCTTCTATAGATCCACCCACCTGTGACACTTCTCTATGACGTTTCTAGCACACACCTCCGTGTACGCCCTCGTGCACGCCTTCTGTTATGCATGTGTGTTCTTATCTCGTTTCTCTCAGCTGTTACGCCTTCTGCATTCATCACCACTATATGCATTGACTATATATATGATATTCTGTTAATAAAGCATTGTACATGTCCATGTCCATTCCCTTCCTGAACCCTTGTGGTGATGGAACATGATACCTGGTTCGAACCAATTCCTTTTTAAGGAATAAAACCCTTATAAACTCAGATGCCACGGACTCTGCCTCTCATTTTTGATTGAGTTATTCTTATTGAACTTTACCGCATAGAAATTAAGTATAGGTAATTTTATTTACCACAGAGGAATGGGCACCACATTGGACCGTCTGTTAGTCAGATAGCTTTTTATCCAGCATAGTGCGGAGCCTTCGACACCAATCTCAGCAAGACGTTCTAAAAGAATGAGATGCGAGATGGTGTTGAAAGCCGCAGACAGGTCGAGCAAGACCAGTATGGCTGACTGGTTGGAGTCTAGTGTCATTCTTATGTTGTCCACAACTTCAAGTAGAGCAGTTTCGGTGCTATGGAATGCCCGAAAACCTGATTGTGAAGGGTCAAGGAGCTTGTTTGTCTCCAGATGTGATTTGAGTTGTTTATTTATTAGGGACTCCATAATCTTCCCAAACAGGGGAAGGAGTGAAATGGGCCGATAATTAGGGAGTAATTTAGGGTCGGCAGAAGTTTTTTTTTAAATTGTTCTTATTACTGCCTCCTTCCAATGTGATGGGACAGAAGAGTGAAGTAGGGACTGATTTAAAGTTTTCGTTAAGGAAGGGATCAGAGCAGGAGCTATTTTTGATAGGATTTGGGGAGAGGCAGGGTCTCCGGGGGCCCCAGACTTCATTTGGAGTAAGATTGCCTCAACCTGTGCTTCAGTGAATGATGGGAATTCCCTTAGTGTGGGAATAGAATTGTTGGGGTCCCTGCAATTGTTGGTGGGCGAGACAACTGCCTGACAAGTGGGAGGTGACTGAGGAAAACGTTTATGGATTTCGTTAATTTTATCGTGGAAATATGCTACCACAGAATCTACCCATTCTTTAGATTCATCAAGTGGCTGCTGGCTGGCCAGGGGGTTGGTGAAGTCTTTCACTATACTGTATAGCTCTCTCTGTGAGTTTGACGCCAGAGATATCCTATTACCAAGATATGCCTTCTTTTTCCTCAGCGATTCCTTTCATATATTGTCTGTGTGCGGCTTTATATTGATCCCGGTCATTCAAATCTTTAGTTTGGCGCCATTTCCTTTCAACTACTCTGACTGCGTGTTTAATGTGTTCCAGGTCTGGTGTAAACCAAGGTGAGTTTTTCTTAGGAGGTCTTGACACTCGAGCTTGGGCACTGCAATCTAATACCAGAACTATTGCAGATTCCAGCTCCCTGGCAGCTGTGTTAGGGTCAGTTTTGTCGGTGATGGCTGGAGGGGAAAATGCGCAGCAAATGATTCTGAGGTGATTTTGTTCCATGGTCTGCTCAGTTTTACTTGAGTGGTTTTCCGGGATTCGAACTGAGGGCACGTGATGTTTATTTTTATAACATAATGGTCAGTCCACAGGACTTGATCAATCTGTATAATTTTGACTTTAGGGGATTCCTCCCTCCCTCCCACGTTGAATGAAGCCAAACTCATTTCCCTTCCGAAGCCTGGTAGGGACTGCACACAGCTGGGCTCATATCGCCCGCTAGCCCTTCTAAATACCGACTACAAGATACTAGCCTCCGCACTAGCTCAACGGTTAGCCCCTTTGGTGCCCACCTTTGTACATAGCGATCAGAATGGGTTTGTGCCCACTCAGAGCACCTCGTATAATATACGACGCTTGTTCAGAGTACAGAGCTATGCCACGCAGCAGTGGCCCCGATGCGGGTATCTGGTACTAGATCTCGAAAAGGCTTTTGACTCTGTGGAGTGGCCCTACCTTGTGGCAGTGTTGAGGAAATACGACCTTGGGGACAATTATATTCACATGGTGGGCTTATTATAGCAGAAACCCACAGTGCGAGTACGCACTGGTAAGCTGTTGTCAGACGCCATCTGCGTCAGAAGAGGCACCGGGCAGGGATGTCCCCTGTCTCCGCTACTTTTCGCATTGGTGATGGAACCCCTAGCGAAGCTACTGAGAGCACGTGGCGTAGACTGGGGGGTACCACTAGCGGATGGTCTGCACACTGTATCTTTATATGCTGATGACTTACTGTTATATTTCAGAGACCTGACCCGCTTGCCGATAGCCCTGTCCGACATCTTTCGCACCTTTGAGGCCATGTCGGGGCTCAAGGTTAACTGGGCCACGTCTGGGGTGTATCCCTTCGACGCAGCTACGCGGAAGTGTGATATCTGCATCAATAATGAGAGACTCACTTGGTACCCCACCATGTTCCGCTATCTTGGAATCTACGTCTATAGAACCCTGCCAGATGTACTGGAAGGTAACCTGGTGAGAGCCATCTCCTCCTTGCAAGCACAGATGTCCTTTTGGAAGACCCTCCCCCTACATGTGTCCAGCCGTGTCACGCTGACGAAGATGATAGTCTTATCCAGACTGTTGTAATATTATGATAATCTCCCGGCATATGTCCCGACCCGTGTGTTCCGAGAACTGGAAACCTCGATCAGATATCTTATATGGAATGCTGGGAGGCCATGCGTGGCGCTGAAGAAACTCTACGCAACTCCGGATGCTGGGGGCCTGGCAGTTCCTAATCAGGAACTCTACTATTTAGCGGCTCAGCTGCAATGGGTGGCCGGATGGCTGAGCGGGAAAAATCTGTGCGACACCGCCTCAGACGCCGCTGTCTGGACCCACACACAGATCCATACAATGTTTCACCCCTTAAACAAGACTCCCTGCCCGTCACAATTGCAACTGGCGGTGGCGCGCAGATGCTATGTGCGAAGCCTAAAGCTTACCCGGGCTGTGACACCGTATGCCCCTGTGCTCCCGCTGTTGGGAATGCCCAGGGAGGGGGGCATGGTGATGGAGGCGGCACTGGAGCGCTGGACACAGGCCGGGGTGGACACAGTGGGCGATCTGTACGCTGAAGGAGCCTTGATTCCCTTTGCGACACTGGCAGCTGACACGAGTCTTCCAGCCGGACAGTTTCTCCTGCACGCAACGCTCATGCACACGTTCACGCGGGCTTGGGGCGATATTTCTGAGGAGCCACCGACGCACTCCCTGGTGCAATACTAACATGTTATGGGAAATGGTTCCCACGTGGTTCATTGGCTAGTACAGGCTCTCCTGACTCACACGCAGTGCTCCTCCCAGAACCTGCGAGTCAAATGGGCAGGAGACAGGGGAAGGGCATGGACTGATAAGGTATGGGCGGTGGTGCTGGCTGGCGCCACCAATATCCTGCGCAACTCCTGCTTCAAACTCATTCAATTCTATATCATTCACTACGCATATCTGTCACCTGATAAAATCAACAGGTATTTTGGCGTCACAACATCCTCGTGCCTGAGATACACGCTTGTGGGGGTGGACCTCCCGCATATGCTGTGGTCATGCCCCACGTTACAGACATACTGGCATACTGTGACGACCACACTGGCTGAGGGAGTTGGCGAAGAGCTGCGGCACACGTGGGAGACATGCCTATTGGGCCTATATAAAAGGACGAAGCAAAATAAGGTCCCCTCCAGATTCTGGGACCTCGGGCTTGTCACGGGGAAGAGGCTAATCACTAAGCGTTGGAAATGCAGCGAACCTCCACAGGCAGTACATTGGCATAGTTCTTTTGACAATTGGGCGAAGGCGGAAAGCGCAACTCTTCATAGAGAGGAAACAGCGGGACTGCGGAAATACCCCATTGCGCAGCTCTGGGATGACACACTGAAATCTTTCCATCGGGCGTGTCTTCACAGAGGTGTTGCTTAGACATGTCCGACCCTGGCCTTACCCGGGGATGGGCGGTGTAGGGCGCTGCGAGCCGTACACGATTGCTTTATGTCTGGTGCCAATATGTAGCGTATTTCAATCACACAACGTGCATGCGCTACTGACCCACACGCTGGAGACCCTACCTCCACGACACCGAAGGCCCGACGCTCGTATCGGGTGGGGTACTAACTCTCCCCCTCCGGAGGGATCCCGACCGCAGCGAACTCTGCCTCCCGGCCCCCACACTGGCCATTTCCTAGTACCGAAGGCACACACGAGCGACAGCAAACAGATGTTCTCTCTGCTTCATTATTATAATTTCCCTTTCTTTTGTTATTATTATTTAGTGTTTTAATGTTCTTATAGTTTCATATTATTGTTAAGCTGTTTCGAATATCGAACTGTACACGTGCTGCCCTATACCTGCATTTAATAGCAGTACCGTCTCGAACACTATGTTTTACACTCGTTTCCAGATATGGGCGGATAGAGACACACAGTCCAGGAATCATACCCCCTTGAAACACACCCACCTAACCCCCATGTACAGCGATCATGGCCACGGAGCTGCACTCTCTCTAAAAACCACTTCTATTGCATGAACCTCCTTACTTGATCATGATACGCCTTGGGCCTTGCTGTGGTTCGCTGGTTCCTTGAAAATCGAACCTGTCATTTCTCTGATATGGGATTTATGTCGCAAACGGAGTGCCCTTGTAAACATTTCTGATTTATGTGATGAGATAAGTGAACAATGTCCTGTGACTACTTGTTCTTTCTTCTGAATACATTTGTACAACTACGGGATGCTATGTTGAACTTCTTTTTTTTTCTTTTGTCTCACGATATGATGTGTACTGTGCATAAAAAACGAAAACCAATAAAAGATATTCAAACAAAAAAAAATAAAGCAATATCTGGTACCCAAAATCAAGGGGATATAGGAGCAGTTACTGATTTAAGCTAGAAATCCCAAGACTGAAAGAAAACCAAATACAACCCTTGGTAGCAAAATGTAGCCTTAGTGAGATTGAGATAGTAGTAAAGCCCTGAGTAAATGGTAAAGCCTGCGGGGAAGATGGCATTCCGGCAGAGTCGTATAAAATTTTTGCGTCAGTTTTAACACCAGAACTACTCAAATTAGCCAATCATGTTATGGAGGGTGGGGAGATTCCGGATTCATTTTGTTAAGCAACGGTAGTCAGCTTTTTAAAAAAAGGATAAGATAATGAATACATTCAATTCATACAGGCCATTCGCCTTTTAAATGCGGATTATAAATTATGAAGCTTTTAGCTAACCAAATCAATTCAGCATGGGAACTTTTATCCACTCCCACCAGTGCGGTTTAGTGTCTTTAAGACAGTCATCTTTTAATACAATCTTTCTAACTGAAGCTTTAGATTATTTTGCATGGAAAAACATGCCTGCATAGGTGATTATTTGGTAAGCTGGGAGAGCCTGTTTATAATTCTTTATAAAGATTTCCTATTAGATTGATTCAGTTAATATCTAGTATGTACAAGAGAGCAAAAGCCCAAATGGTTGTAAATGCTAGAAATAGTGGAGCATGCATGATAAATAGAGGAAAAAGACAAGGCTGCCCTTTATCATGCATTCTTTTTGACCTCTTCATTGAACCTTTAGCTATCGCTGTTCGTGATTCACCAAATATAAATTCACCTGTAGATGGTATGACTCCCATTCAATTATAAGTGGATGATATATTGTTGTTTTTAAAACCAGAAATTGTAAATCAGAAAAGAGTTTTTTTCAATCTTTCAAATGTATTAAGACCTGGGAGGTTATACGATTAATAAATCAAAAACTGAGATTGTATTATGTAATTGTACACAAGACCCTTTAATGCACTAATTTTATCCATTAATTAATTCCAGAACCAAGCGATATCTGGGGGCGTATTTCACACAAAATATTAATAACTTATTTGAACTAAATGAAACCCCCCTTTCCAGTAAGATTAAGGCACTATTCGCTAAATGGAATAAGTTGCCTCGCTCCATTATGGGGATGAATTGGGTAATTCGGATGTCAGTTTTACCACTATATAATTTTTTGTTCACCGCTGATCCTGTGGCTCTACAGATGAAGTTTTTTAAGTAAAGAGAGAGCATGGTAATAGCTTTTATTTGAGCAAATAAATCCCCATGCTGATCACTAGACCCTTTATATAGGGTCGTGGACCAGGGTCAGCGGACTCGATAATTCTCGCCTCGGTGCCTACTCTAACCAGTGATCACACTCGGCAACTCTGGGCATTAGCTTGCCTCATCTCTACAACGGCCCCCCACATTCGCCGGGGATGCCTGGTTTCACCTTGGAGATACCCAGTAGGGACCATCTCACAGGTATAGCCAGGACGGGTTCCCCAGCGGTCTACAGCGCCACGACGCCTCAGGGCAGCAGTGCGCTTTACAAGACACATACATTACATTACATTACATATAGGCCACTGAAAGAAGGTGGACTAGCCCTTCCTAATTTAAGAATTTAATATTTTTCCGAATTTTGTACAAAGCACTTTTAGATTCACTAGATCCTCAGGAATTAAAGATTTTAAAAAAAAGTTTTTATGGGATTATGATACTGCAGATTTTTTACATCTTGCTACAACACCAAAAAAAGTCAGATATAAGACATTGCAATGGTATATAAAACAAAATGCACAGCTATTCAAGCGCTGCAAAATCCCAATGATTAATGGTGTAACTAAACTGATGGATGTATATGTGAGGGCTCGCCACCTAATAGAAAAGAAATGCAAATCAGCCTTGACCCTGTGCCTCATGAGAAAGTCCAGACCGAACTGCCAAGCCAGGTCCTCCTTGGTTGCATCTAAACTGGGGTGCATGGTGAGCAAAAGAACAATGGATTTAGCCCAGATCTCTTGACTGGGGGTGAAAGTATGATTTACTCAGCATTCCGCTCATTTCTTTGCATAGCACTTTTCACC
>NW_028244794.1:0-10838 GCF_964263255.1 Lissotriton vulgaris
ACTCCTTAGGTGGTGAATTTATTGCCATCGCAGCAGCCAAGAACCGGATTCACAGGAAGAAGCATCAGCAACTAGTATAGGCAGTCTCTGAGTTAGAAGTGATCTATAGATGTATGGGGACCCCCAGAGTCTAGAGAAAATGAGTTTTTTTCTGAAGCGCCCTGACGTCGACGGTGCAGAGTATGCCCTTTTACGGATCAAACATAAATTCTACTTGAGCAGTGGCCACTGTGAATGCATGCTGGCTCATAAGCTCTGTTGCAAAATTATCTCGGGCTCTGTGAAATAGCCGAGGCCTTAAAAGATTGATATAGCGTTTTATACTCCGACTCGGACGGTCCCAAGGGAGATCCAGCGACTTACCTTCAGGGAGTTCCCTTGTCATGTTTACCGCTGGGGCTTGCATCCCAACTTGACCAGCCCATACGTATAGAGGATGCGATCACAGATATCACCCGCCTCAAACCTTCAATACCGCCACGCCTGGATGGACTCACTGCCCAATTTTATTAAATCTAGCTAGCCCCTCTTCCGACCCAACTTTTTTTTTTTTAACTCCTTTTTTGACTCAGGTACCCTGACCGACTCAATGATGGAGGCTTCCATTTCGGTGATTCTTAAGCCATTGGAAGACCCCGACGACTGTGGGTCATATAGACCCATTTCTCTCCTCAACTTAGATGCAGGTATCCTAGCCGCTTGACTGAATACAATCATGCCAGGTTTGTTTGATCCAAACCAATCCGGCTTCATTCCCATGAGGCAATGCGGAGGTCATACAAAATGGCTCATGCATCTTGTTGACATCATTCACCGATCACAAAGGGAGGCTCTCCGTTTGATCGCATTCATTGGCCGTACTTGCTTGCAATCCTCAGCCAATTTGGGTTTGGCGATAAATGTATCCGATGGATACATTGTATCTAGAGCACCCTCCGTGCCTTTGTCCGGGTCAATGGGACTTTATCCTCCATGTTCCCTATAGCACATGGGACACAACAGGGCTGGCCCCTTCCTTTGCTGCTTTTTGCTCTATACATGGAACCTATGGCTCATAGCATCAGGGACAACCTGCAGGTCTTCGGGATTCGATTTGTGGCTGATAGTCACACCATCAGTCTGTATGCAGAAGACATTATCTTACCATTGACGGATCCGATGACCTTGCTACCATCCCTACAAGGGGATTTATGGTTCGGTCAGGTGTCTGGGTCCAAGATTCTGAACCTCTCGGTCACCACTCCGCACAGGAACGTACTGTGGGCACAGTTTCCATTAGTGTGGGCAAAGGAGACCATACTGCATTTGGGCAGTTGGCCCCCACATTGGCGAAGACACTGGCAGTTAACTATGGGGCCCTTTCTTGACCAGACAAATAAAACGCTTACCTCATGGAGAGTCTTAAACTGGTCGCATCACCGCAGTTAAAATAACAGTGCTCCTGCGCATACTTTTTATCTTCCTGACCATACCACTAACTCTACCGCCTCATGTCTAACGCACTCTGCAAGTCGCCATCAACTGGAATGGCAAGAATCCACGACTCCACCACCACCAACTATCTCATACAAAAGCAGAAGGAGGCCTCGAACTCCCCCTGATCCCACAGTACTTTCAGGCTTCACAACTTCGCTATACTGTAGAGTGGAATCGTCCACTCTCCGAAAAACATTTGACTTTCATGGACCAGACAGTTGTCGGAGATAATATATGGCATGAGGTCTGGCTGCCTCACAAGCATAGGGCCTAGGGGCTGTATTCATCCCCGGTGATGGCCACAACATTGACTGTTGCCCTTAAACACAGACTGATGATGTTTTACTCCCCAATGACGCCGATTATTGACAACCCGACTTCCCCCTTGTAATCAACTCTGACGTTTTGAGCTGCTGGTGCAAGTGGGGTTACAAATGCATGGGCTCACTTTTCAACCCCTCAGGAGTTATCTCCTTTCCTCAACTTCAGAAGGACTACTTGCATTCTTTATGAGCTGTGTTCCATTATTTCCAGCTGAGAACCTGGGTCCTCCTGTCCAAGCTAGGAACCTGGGTCCTCCATGCCCCTCATCAACTTCGAAAAATTGCTAGTATGTAAAGATGGGGATAAGCACCTATTTTCTGAACCATATGCCCTACTTTCTGACAAGGGCCAACTACGCTGGAGGATGAACTGGAGCGCTCCTTATTCCTCAAAGAATGGAATAACATTTTCTACAGGGTACATCACACTGCACACAACATGACAGCAAGGAGTCTGCCTATAAAGACGCTTCTTACTGGTACCTCACACCTGCACGTATACATTAACAGAAGGCTCATTAGATGGAATGATACCGAGACAGGTGAAAATTCTACACCATATGCCAATACCGCCCTACTCCACCTCAGCGAGAAGAATCAACGCCTCTATCTCGGGATCTGACGCCACCTCAGCGAGAAGAATCAACGCATCTATTTCAGCGAGAAGAATCAACTCCTCTATCTCGGGATCTGATGCGCGATATAACACTATAAATAAATAAAAAAATTAAAAAACATAGATGGAATAAGGGATGGTTAGAAAAATATTGGCGGGGCTGTGGGCAAAAGGGCGCTATCCTTCATCTCTTGTGGCAATGTCCTAAATTGGCCAGGTATTGGGAGCAGGTCTTGAACGATATTGACCTAACATTTGATATGGCTATACACTGATTCCCTCCCTATATGATCTTAGGGTTACTCAACACCCTGACTTTACCCCTTCGATCAGCACGGGGAAGGCAAATAGCGTTAGCACTAAGCGCTGCGTGACAAGTAATCCTTGCACACTGGGGGAACAAAACAAATTACGAACCATATCTCTTGGCTGCACAAATTATGCTTACCCTGGCGACTGAATGTAATTTACTCACGGTCAAGGACCGGGCAGCTGTCTATTCAGACTTGTGGGCCAATTTTATCCTCTCAATAGAGTTTAGAGAGGTGACCTGTCCAAAATACATGCAGATATTGCGCATTTGTCCCCGAGAAGATAGGAAGGATTCTTAGACCTCATCATAGCACTGGGCGTCCACCCTGCCCTTGTTAAACATCTTTCAATTAGCCGCAAAAGGTTGGGTAATAGGTTGGGTAAAATTGTACGAGGGAGTAGTGGGTGGGAAATGTTGTTTGGGGTCTTTCTTCCCTTTGACTCTATCCCGTTAATGTTCATCTGGTGAATTTATTGCTGCCGGCCTCTGGATTGTAGGCTAAGAGCTGTGTACTATCTCTTATAACTCAGTGATGCTGCTGGCTGATGGTTGTAGGCAGAAAGCTGTGTTACTAAGCTGGTGATCTCAATAAACAGAATTGTTCCATAAAAACGATTATCGGTGGGTCAAACATAACTTTCTACTGGGTCTCTCGGCCACTAGAGAGGATACTGAGCTCTGCAAACCATTTATTCTGGCCGACTTTCTGATTAAAAATTGTTAGCTCTATAGAACCATACCTGACCTGGGTGAACAATACTTACTATCACCAGCTTTTTTCCAGGTTCAGGTTGAACTATTTTCTTCCATCTACAAGCTTCCCTAATAATTGGGCTGCAGACGTCTGTTAGGTCCTTGTGAGAGTGATAAAACCTCAGCGCAGTCCATCTTGCTTGTTGTCATGTTCTGCAGCTTACACACTGTTAGAAATGGTTGACTAGAGTATACACCTAAGCCAGGCAGACCCCACCACTCTAGTCAGGGTAAGGGAGTTACACCCCCAAGATAACCCCTGATCACCCACTTGGTAGCTAGGCAGAGCAGTCAGGCTTATCCCAGAGGCAAAGTGTAAAGCATTTACACAACACACACACACCAATGACAAACTACAAAATAGACTGCATTCAAGGGTATATCAAAAATATCCTTTGTCTTATATATACATCACACACATTAGACCATAAATCAGTAAAGTCATAAATCACTTGGCATGAAATATATACATGAACCACAGTCCATTAAAGGCATCACCCCTCATTACATCAGAAAGCAATCATGAATGTTACTATATAACAATATGCTGCAAAAACATCATTCTGTGTAATTAGTAATATTTCAATATAGATCTTAATTGACCTGTACCCCAATAAGAGTAAATCTTATCAAAACACATTGCAATGCACATTTGAAAACCTTCCACACCTTTGGTATAGCAATAAATCTATCTTTACATGCTGAAGAGCATATACGCCCAACTTGAAGGGAGGAGGGGTTAATGTAGCCCCAAATGCCTGCCCCGTAGGGTGCAACCGAAACTGATTTTGCTGCATAAACTTTTTTTGCCATGTCAATGGGTTTTACTCCCAATTTTTTAACAAATGAGTGGAGGGCAATAATGCTTATCACTGATGACATCACTGATGACATCTCAAATGACATCACTGATGACATCTCATTTGACATTACTGATGACATCACTGATGACATCATCCAGTGACTGTATGTTTCTGTAAAGTTTAAATATGTTTTACATATTGAAGAATGAGTAGATGTAGAAGTGTCTGGATGAAGGATTTAGTAGGTGCGTGACTGACTGTATGAGTGAGTGATTAAATGTGTCTCACTGAGTGCATGGGTTAGTGACTAAACTGTCTTAATTTGTGCATCATTATGTCTGTTGTTCTGTAAACTGCTGCATGTGTTGATCAGTAGCTATATGAGTAACTATATGGGTTATTGATTGATTGTCCAAGTATTTGTATGGGAGACTGAGTGTGTGTGTGGCTGGCTGGGAGATGTGTGACTCTGTGCAGATCAATGTGTTCTTGTATCAATGATTGTATAAGAGTGAGTATGTGTTAGTATATGTTTGAAAATGTAAGGTACTCTATGTTTAACTGTATTGATTAGAAAATGGAAGTGTGATTGATTCTTTACAGGACTGACTAGGTGTGTGAGTAACTCCATGGATGAGTGGCAGAGTGTGAGTGTCTGTATAGGTGTATGAGTGCATATGATAGTGTTGTAAAGCTGAGTGATTGTATGTATGAATGATTGTATGGGTGAATGAGTGAATGTGTGTGTAGACATAGGAATCAGTGAGTGCGTATGTAGTAACTAGTATTGGTGTGTCAATGGTTTAAAAAATTATATTCTGTATTTTACACTGGATGTAACAGAGGTTATATTAAAGTGTGAGGAGATGCATTGTATTGTCACATGATTTGAGATGTCATCAGTGATGTCACTGACCATGTCATGAATGATGTAATATGTGACATCATCAGCAGTGGATTGCGGGTGCGCGATATATAGTTAGTGCAACTAACTATATATGGAATTTCAATGGTTTTGTGTGAGTAAAATAAGGTTTTGTAAATGCTAATTCCTAACTATATATGGTCTATAACCCATGGTTTTTTCAATGAATTTTCAAGGTTTTGTAAATGCTAATTCCTAACTATATATGGTCTATAACCTATGTTTTTTTCAGTGAATTTCAATGGTTTTTTTAATAGCAAATATCAAAAGCTTTAAAATGTCAAGTACGTGGTAGGTAAAAACATTTTCGTGTTTATGCACGCTGATGTGCTTTGAACGCTGCCCCCCCCTCTTTTCTTTTAGGAGTATTCTCTCTTTGCAGATAGTGAAGGGTAGGTAACGCAGGCCTTTGCCCCCGTTGTAATCCGTCGTGCCTGCTTCCCTCTCCATTTGATTGATTGTTATCCAAGCATTTACTGTTTTGGAATTGGTTCTCTTTGGTTCATTCTCTATTTACAAACAAGCACAGAGTCGCAATACTCTGTTTAGTCTTTGCAGATAGTGAAAAATCGTTAGAAAAAACAAAAGGAATCAAGCAAAATCAGTAGGCCACTAATGGGATCTCTTTTTGACCTCGCTAAAATAGAAACATTAGGAACAACACATCATGAGAAATATGAAACTAGTGAGAGGAACTGAGCTTGACGCCATGATGGCTGCAAGACAGCTCGGCTCTGCCGCCCACCACGCCCAAAACAACGACAAACCCTATGCAAATATTATAAATATATACAACACACCAGCAAAGTAACAGGGTAAAACGTTTTATTAAATAACTATTTACATGGCAGCCTGCTGCAACATCGATCCAAATGCATGCCGCCGTTCCCGGTATTTCTCCCCGACTACTCTGCGGCCTACGAGATGGAGAGGCCGGGGCGTTGACTAGGCGGGGCCTCCGGCCGCAACCACAGCACCAACGATCGCTGTTGACGGAGGGGAGCCTTGCCGGTGAGAGCCACTGATCTGAAGAACCGCTGCCTGCGGTGCCTCCCTGAGCCGCTTGAAGGAGGCCCCCGAGGGGCGGTGTGGTGGCGCGGACTCGGAGGGGGCACTTGCCTCCTGCCCCCTCCCCAAGTCTTGTTGCCCTGGTGTGGCCTGAGATCGCCCCCGACATAGGCGGCCGGCTCCCGGGGTCAGGCGGAACTTTTTGCCTTTTGGTGACTCTTCCATTCTGGACCTTGTCCCACAATCCGTTTGACCTGAAGACACGTCCTGCGGTGCCCTGGTCCGACCATCACATATACCTGCGCCAGGAGACGGCGTGGGGTGCACTGGAAGGGAGAGGCGGCGCGAAAGAGCCTCCACCACCTCCCCAGGTGGAGGTTTCTCAGCTACACCCCACCGCTTCACTCGGCCAGCTGAGTTGCGCCCGCTCTTGCGGCACAGTGCCTCGCTCGGCCAGCTGAATTGCGCCTGCTCTTGCTATTACAGCGTCTCACCCGCCATCCGGCTGAATTGCACCCACTCTTGCGGTACAGCGACAGGCGGCTGCCACGGAGCTCACGAAATGGCGGTCGGCTCCACAGACTTGGGCCTGGCCTACAAGGATGGCTCTGGGCAACACTGGAACTTGGACGCTTGACTGCTAGGGCATGGGCCCCATTCCCAAAAGCGTCCCCTCAGCCTTGAAGATTCTACAAGAGTCACCGGGGCCCCCGACTCCCGCAGACTTCCGGTGGGGAGCGACTGCCATGATTGCTCGCGGAATGGCCACGACGTAGCCACGGAATGCTCTCATGCTGACGCCAGCTTCAGTCTGAAACATCCAGAAACACTGTAGACTACCAATTCGATCAGTTCCGGTGGAGCCCCAAGGTGACCCGGTAGAGAAGAACTTGCCCTCCCCTCTTTGACTGATGGTTCTTGTTGCCTGTCCCTTCTGTTGTCATTTAACAGAACTTTTTGGACTGCTGAAAGGGGTTCTGTTCCGACCGCTGGTTGGTGGAGACATTTTGACTATATTCTGGGCCTGCCCGGCCTCGCCCAAAATGGCGTCGGTATAAATGAGACTCGCAACTCCTTGATGTGCACTGGTTGCTCAGCCTTGATATCACGAGATGTGTATGAAGTTTTGGAGCACATGGCGGGCGGGGACGGGTACTGATTGAACATTTGGACATCCCTATTGATATTAAGCTCTGATGTATTATTCATTATTGTACTATTGAAAGTTCGAATTAACGTTACTCATGGTACTTGCCCACAAATGTATATCTAGATAATTTCATTGTAACTGTTAGACACCTTAATTCCTGCAACCTAATAGCCCGCCCGTTACGTTTTTCTACAGTGTAAAGGTCCCCTCATCATATACGATTCCAGTTTGCTCCGTGGCCGGCCCACGTGGTTGTAGGCCCGTATTTGTAATCTGACATTTTTGCAAAAAAGAGTTTTCGAAGGAAGTATGGAATCAGCGTCATAACAATCGTCTAGGTTGGTAGGGTTTTAGAATGATGGCTGTTATTCCCAAACAATAGAAGACAGATAATACAGACCCTTTGCCTGAATTTTGGATTGATTGAAATTTGTATCCGTCACACGAGCCCTTTTTCCAGAATTGTTAGAAAATGGTCGACCGTAGCTTAAGGTATCTGCCGAATGTAAGGTGTGGTATTTTGTCCCATAAAATAAGACTAATTGAGAAACAAATACACGAAGAGGGAACTCGAATTTAGAGACAAACAAAATGAAACATTTTTTGGCATCATAAGAAGGAGAGGATATGTTACACAGAAAAATAATGCGAAAGGGATAGCCAAGATCTGTTGTATCACACGTTCCTGCAGCTAGTCTGATACATGGTAAGTAGAAGCTTTTTCGTGTTTGCGTGCGCTGACATCCTCTGAATGCTGTATCCCCCCCTTTCTTTTCTCCTCTGTAGGTTACATCAGAGTTACGACTGAAGAATGGAGTGGACATGGACCGCACCGTGCTCCATGTAAGGAAAGACATAGACAAACGCTGTGAGATATTGCATGGAGTGCAGACCATCACTGGGAACGTGAAAAATTGTATGGTGTGACTGTGCGTACATGCCCTGATTGTATGGTATGAATGTGTATGTATTCCATATGCCCGGCCGATAAACGTTCTGTTTGCGCAACTGCTGCGTTAGAAAACAACATCGTGACGCGTCGCGTAACCGCGACGTATCGCGTTGTAGTGTAATGCGTCATATGACGCGCCGCGTTAGCACACCCGGAAGTGCCCCGGTGCGCGAGGCGCGAAGCGCAGCTTCCCGGAAGCGATCCGGGGCGCGGCGCGGAGCGCGTAACGTAAGCATAAAAGGTCATGTGACTTGTTAATAAAACTTTTCATTGGTTCATTTCACTTTTGGGTTCCTAATGATGTAAGGCTAGGTCATGTGACCTAAAAATAACACTTTTCATTGGTTTAGAACTATTTTGTGTCCCAAATGATGAAAACCCCTCCTTGTTTCCTCACTCTGACTTTCATCTTTGTGAGAGGAAGACCTTTTTTCATCACTTAGCAATAGCAAGTGTTGTAGCTTCAGCTGGTGCATCCCCACCACCACCACCACCTCCTAGGAAGAGAGTACCACATCCTCAGGTGGTGGTTAAGAAAAAGGTGCCCCCCCCCCCACACCTTCTTGTTGCCTGATTCGGCCAGCTCAATCGATCGAGCATGAGACTCTGTTGTGATCTGAAGAACCGCTGCCTGCGGTGCCTCCCTGAGCCGCTTGACGGAGGCCCCCGAAGGGCGGTGTGGTGGCGCGGACTGGGAGGGGGCGCTTGGCTCCTGCCCCCTCCCCAAGTCTCGCTCGGCCACATGAGTTGCGCCCACTCTTGCGGCCTACGACATGGAGAGGCTGGGGCGTTGACTAGGCGGGGCCTCTGGCCGCAACCAGAGCGCCACCGATTGCTGCTGACGGAGGGGAGCCTTGCCGGTGAGAGCCACTGATCTGAAGAACCGCTGCCTGCGGTGCCTCCCTGAACCGCTTGACGGAGGCCCCTGAGGGGTGTTGTGGTGGCGCGGACTGGGAGGGGGCGCTTAGCTCCTGCCCCCTCCCCAAGTCTCTCTCGGCCAGCTGAGTTGCGCCCACTCTTGCAGCCTACGACATGGAGAGACCGGGGCGTTGACTAGACGGGGCCTCCGGCCGCAACCACAGCGCCAACGATCGCTGCTGACGGAGGGGAGCCTTGCCGGTGAGAGCCACTGATCTGAAGAACCGCTGCCTGCGGTGCCTCCCTGAACCGCTTGACGGAGGCCCCCGAGGGGCGGAGTGGTGGCGCGGACTGGGAGGGGGCGCTTGGCTCCTGCCCCCTCCCCAAGTCTTGTTGCCCTGGTGTGCCCTAAGATCGCCCCGACATAGGCGGCCGGCTCCCGGGGTCCGGCGGAACTTTTTGCCTTTTGGTGACTCTTCCATTCTGGACCTTGTCCCACAATCCGTTTGACCTGAAGACATCTCCTGCGGTGCCCTAGCAATGCGGCCTGGTCCCTGAATGTGTGCAGGGGGACGGTATTCCTCGCTCGGCCAGCTGAGTTGCGCCCACTCTTGCGGCCTACAACATGGAGAGGCCGGGGCGTTGACTAGGCAGGGCCTCCGGCCGCAACCACAGCGCCAACAATCGCTGCTAACGGAGGGGAGCCTTGCCGGTGAGAGCCACTGATCTGAAGAACCGCTGCCTGCGGTGCCTCCCTGAACCGCTTGACGGAGGCCCCCGAGGGGCGGTGTGGTAGTGCGGACTGGGAGGGGGCGCTTGGCTCCTGCCCCCTCCCCAAGTCTTGTTGCCCTGGTGTGGCCTGAGATCGCCCACGACATAGGCGGCCGTCTCCCGGGGTCCGGCGGAACTTTTTGCCTTTTGGTGACTCTTCCATTCTGGACCTTGTCCCACAATCCGTTTGACCTGAAGACACGTCCTGCGGCCTGGTCCCTGAATGTGTGCAGGGGGACGGTATTGATTGGATCAAGATGGCGGCTTCACACAAAGCTGACTCAAGTGTTGCTGCTGATGCTATGCAGACAAAAACTGGTTTTCAGTTTGTACATTCTTCAGGATTTTTCCATCCAAGGCTGGTTGAGAGTTTGTAGAACGATGGCTTCAGATTTTCAACATACTACTCTTCAACATTCTTCATAAATGTAACAATGTGAGACTCACTAGGAGAACGGCCGTTTATCTTTCCTTTCAAAATGCTGCCAACAATATTTTCTGAATGGGAGACACCATCTTGTAGCATAAAGGGCTGCGTCAAGGGTGGTATTGCCCAGAATGTCTTGTTTTCTAGTGCTCCTAATGACGAAGCCAGAACTGCCGAAAGGGATTCTGGTCCTGCCGCTACTTATTGGAGACATTGAACTATACTCTGAACCTGCCTGGCCTCGACCAAAATGGCGCCAGTATGGGAGCGACTTGCAACTCCTTATGACGTTCTAGTTACTTAGCCTTGACGTTATGGGGGATGTATGCGGTCTTTGTGCACATGGCGGGTGGGGAAGGGTACTGACTGGGAATACGGACAACCCTATTGATGTTGATTTTTCATTATTGATTATTGTATTAATAAAGCTTCGAAATAATGATCCTGCAACCGTAGGAAGTCC